>NC_063347.1:30285942-30293672 GCF_021869965.1 Rhincodon typus
TTCTATTTTGTTCAAAAAGCACACAATTTATAGACAATCAGTCAATGAGGTGTTTTATAAAACTTTAGAAATAAAACCTGCCTGACTCCAAACCAAAACATTAACAATTTCGAAACAAGGCCTCACATCTAACATACGTTGTCTGACCTAAAATGTCATCTCTTCTTTACACTGATAAAGCCTTCAGTTCTCTCAGGACAGTGACTTGAAAGGAATTTGGGGATTTTCATATACACATTAATCAATTAAAACCTTCTAACTGATTAAAGATTTAACAGCATCTTAGGTTTGTTTAATACATTCTCATCAGTAGTGTAACCCTTTGATCTTTTATTTATAAATTCTGTGTCTGATAATACCTGTCACACTACCATCTGAAGAAGGAGCGAGGCTCCAAAAGCTTGTTTTCAAATATACCTGTTGGACTATAACCTGGTGTCGTGTGATTTCTGATCTTAGGATAAAGGCTAGCAAGTTTAAAACAGAGTTGAGGAGAAACTACTTCTCCCAAAGGGTTGTGACTCTGTGGAAATTGCTACACCAAAGTGCAGTAGATGCTGGGACAGTGAGTAAATTTAAGGAGGAGTTAGAAAGATTTTTAATTGGTAATATGTTGAAGCATTATGGGGAGAAGACAGGAAATTGGGGGTGAGGACCATATCAGCCATGATCGAATGGCAGAGCAGATTCGATGGGCCGAATGGCTGAAAACTGACCCTATACCTTATGAACTTGTGAATGAATTACATGCAGCACTAACTTTGCTTCTGGATTTATTAGTGCGAAATTTGTTTCTTTCCTTTATATGATGTAGCAATTGCTTCTAATTCAAAACAATCTTGAGCAATATATTTATTACTATCGTAAAAAAAAATTAAAATGTGGAATTTGGAGACCTAACTGGAAAATACAGATTCTGTTTTATTGTACATGTATTGTTGAATGTTGTGGTACAGTCTACACCCTACTGTAATCTTTTCAATTTTGTTGCTGATAGGTAAACTGGATGAATTACAAAAGCAGAGCAATGGGCTACAGAATGATTGTGATTCCCTTCGACACGAAAATGTTATTCTGACAGAAAAGCTGCAGTGGTTTGAGGAAGAGCTCCAATGGCAAGTTCCAGCAATTGCTACTTATTTATTTTTCATGTTCTTATTTAGTTTTAATGTTTTTATTTCTGGTGTCTCCATTTCTAACCATAACTGTTCACTTTAAAGGTAGGTTTTCAAATTTGACTTACAAAATACTGACATTATTTTCCACTAACAGCTCTGTTCAAATGATACACTCAGTACTTCCTACCCAGGGATTCCGGTACATAGTTGTTTTAAAGTTGCATCACAGGTAGATAGGATGGTTAAGATGGTGTTTAAAACAGTTGACTTCATTGCTCAGACTATTGAGTAGAGGAGCTGGGACGTCATGTTGAGGTTATGCAGGGTGTTGGTGTTGAAGTACTGTGTACAGTCTGGTTGTTCTGCTATAGGAAGAGTGTTATTAAGTTGGAGAGGGTTCAGAAAAGATATTTCCAGGACTAGAGGGTTTGAGTCATAAGGAGAGGCTGGATAGGCTGAGAATTTTTTTCACGGGAATGTAAGAGGTTGAGAGGTGACTTTTATAGAGGTTTATAAAATCAGGAGCGGCACAGATAAGGTGAGTAGCAAAGGTCTTCTCCCTAGGATGGTGGAGTTCACAACTAGGAGCATATTTTTAAAGTTGGGGAGAAAGATTTAAAAGGGACCTAGGGCAACTTTTTCTCACAGAAAGTGGTTCATATGTGGAATGAAGAGGACATGATAGGTGCAGGTACAGTTATAATATTTAAGAGACATTCAGACAGGTACATGAATAGGAAAGATTTATAGGGATATGGGCCAAACGTAGACAATTGGGACTAGTTTAGTTTGGGAAACTTTGTCAGCATGGATGAGTTGAACCAAAGGGTCTCTTTCTGTTCTGTATGACTGTGACTCTAATTACTTAATTTAAGGAATTATCATAGATTCAGTGTTTTTAATGTAGTACTTTTGTTTAAAATGATTTTCAGAACTTTTCTTGCATTTGCTGAAAATTAAGTTTGTAGCAAAACATTTTCATGTGCCAGAACATTGTGCTTCAACTTCCCACCCTTCAAGATGTCTGGGGGATCTGAGTTGTATCCTGACAAGGCAATGAAAGAAATAATCTTGGAATAAACTATTCCTGTATATGAAGTCTATTGGCTAATTGTACAATGGTATTGCCAGCAGCTTGGGAATATATTGCCTTTTTGTATTCTGAAGTAGTGAAACGCTAGAAATGAGAATACTGATTTAATAGAGTATTCTGTTGGTTTCTTGCCTTGAACTTGATAAACTCAATGAATATATATTCAAAGTCAAAAACTGGAAGAATTTGTCACAGAATATTGTTGTGTGCCATGTATTCTTAATGTGTATATATAGCAGACTTGAAACAGGCTTGAAATTCCAGTCAGCCACCTGTGGAGATACTTCAGGAGAATTTAAATATGTCAAGGAACAGGTCTTGTTGATGTGAAGTTTTGGTAAAAAGTTGTTTTTATGTGGTGTTGTACCCTCTACTTTGGAGTTGCCAAGAAAGGCAACAAACACGTCTTCATACTGACTGATGTGTAGTATATCTATTAGTTAAAATACATATCAGATCCTTTAGGATTTTCCTCAATTACTCCTTGTGGCAAAGAGTACTGTATCTTTTAACAGAATATTGTGTAAGTATTTAAAGCAAATGGAGATGTAAAGGGTATGGGGAGAAAGCAGGTGAGTTAGATAAGTTTTGAACTGCTCAAGCAAATTATTGACACAGACGTGATTGACACAGTTCTCTATTGTGCTACTAATTAAGATCTGATAAGTACGTTTTACAGATGAAATTGATTTCAACTTTGTTTTGAGTGCATTATACTTCAATAATTTACTTGCAGATATGACTGAGGGAAATATTGAAAAACAACCTATGATTATTGTTACAGTGCTCAGCAACAGAGTGTTAAACTGACCAAAGATGTCAGTGGACTGGAGATCTCTCGTAAAGAACTAGAAGTTCAGGTTGGAACGTTAAAGGAGCAACGCTCTCAGGAGACAAATGAACTAAGAGTACAACTAACACAGGCTGAGAATGAGACTCAGAAGTTTCAGCAACAGGTAACATACCTTTTATGGAAGAACTCGATTAACTATAATGTGCTTCACAAATGTATATTCTCATAATTCCAGAAAGAAGTGATCGAGGTATTTGGGTGTGTGATTTTCCATGGTATTTGTTTCAATTGAATGTGCACCATACTGCAGAACATATGGGGACAGTGAGGAAAATTACCCAAATAAGATGCACATGCTATAAAGAGAGAATTTTGAATACATAAACCACACATTAAAAGCTAAGGTTCACCTGAAAGGCAACAAAGTAGCCATTAAAACAGAGACCTGATTATAATTACAGCATGATTAGAAGCTAAATAGTCCAAGCCTTTTGATCTTTTAGAAAGGCATTTCAATTAGGATGATCATTGCACTGGAAAGATTATGGGTATCATTGGAGAATAACAAAAGATGAAAAATCTATTTGTCTACAATGGGAGATTTTAATTTTCACTGACTAGAAGAAGCAATGCAGCTGGAATAATAAAGACAAGGATTTTCTTATGTTTTCTAGAACAAATATGTTTTAGAATCAACTTTATTTAATGATGAACAAGCCAGCATCATTCAAAAATCTGACAGTAAGGGAGCCTTGTTCTTACAGTGTGACCATCATACAATTGAGTCCGTCATTAGGTTCAGATGAAGAAGGGAAAGTCACAGACTGGTTTGTTAACTCATAAAAACCTTAAGTTGGGAAATAAGTTGACCATAGTAAACTGGGTCGAACTGTTGGCAGGATAACCTACATGAAAATGTTAAATGCTTTACAAAAAGATGGTAATGCAAAAAAAAAACGATGGAGCTTAAGGTTGGCAAATCTCATGGACCTGATTATTTCTTTTCAAGGTATTTTGAAAAAAGTGAAGAAATAGATGCATTTGTTGAATTCTTTCAAAACTCTCCAGCTTTAGTAATTGTGCCTTTTGGATTGAAAACTGCAAATCTGGCTCCATTATTTAACTTGGTAGGGTGTAAATAAATAGATAATTGCCAGTTTAAAATGAGTTATAAAGAAATTACTGGAATCTATCCGTAGAGACAATAACTGAGCAGTTGGACAAATAATCACTGATCACTGAGCATTTGTATAGATTTATGAAAGTTGATGATGTCTGACTAAACTTACTGAAATCTTGGACATTATATGGGCTTCCAAAAGATATTTGATAACATTTCACACGAGTTAAATAGGAAACATTGAAAGCTGATAAAATTATTTATAGCCTTGAGATTAGAATTGATTTGATTAGGTGATAGGAGATAGAGAATTGGGATAAAATATTTGTTCTGTAATTGGTAGGACGTGACTAGTGACATTCACCAGGAAACACAGGTCTCTGCTTTTCACCATGTACTGTATATATTGGTGACTCAGGCAGACAAAGGAATAGAGAATTGTGTTAATGAGTTTT
This sequence comes from Rhincodon typus, assembly GCF_021869965.1. Lineage (NCBI taxonomy): Eukaryota > Metazoa > Chordata > Chondrichthyes > Orectolobiformes > Rhincodontidae > Rhincodon > Rhincodon typus. The sequence goes on from NC_063347.1 coordinate 30,290,522, forward strand.
CAGCTAATAGTATGTTAATAGGCACAGTAAATTATATGACTGGGAGTAGGAATTACTAAGCAGTATAGACAAATATAGGGAGTAGGCAGATGGAGTTAAATGTGGACTTACATGACGTCATCCAGTTTGGATTCAAGAAGGACACTGAATGTCAGGAAAGAATTAGTAGCCCTGGAATACAAGCTAAATTTATTTTACCTATCATGAATATTAATCATTTCAGCCCTCGTATCATTTGTTGATAAGGGCCAGATTATCGAATGATACCAGGGTTTAAATTATTAATTTTATTTACAGATAAAATAAATTTGACTTTTATTTCCTGAATATAGAAATGAAGTATTTAAAGTGACAGTTATTCAGTATGGTAGATAAAGAGAAACTATTTCTTCTGGTAAGGAAATTAAATTCATGAAATGAAATAAGAAATTAAAAGAATTTAATGTTGTCTTAGAAGGAATAGTGCAGTGGCTTAGATTCTCTTCCTTTAACCTTAGGGATATGTTCTGAAATCCAGCTGGAACAAGAATGTGTAAGTCTTTTCTTTGGGTCATAGCATAAATCTGACTTGACAATACATTAATTTGTCAATTTCACAGAGATACAGTAACAATGATTACTGAAACATGGAGATAAAAATCTGGCTTTAGCAGCAAGGGAGTTGAAGGTGGGTAATGATGTGCCAAGTCATTCGCCAGCATTTTCAGTGCTATTGCTTTATTGCACCATTTCTGCCTTGGGAAGCTTCCAAAAGGTTTTTATCCCCATATTTCAGTCACCTCACCAAATAAGTAGAGGAAAACTGCACAATAAGCCTATGTTATGGCTAGGTGATGGCCTAGTGATATTATCGCTAGACTATTAATCCAAAGACTCAGGTAATGTTCTGGGGACCTGGGTCCAAATCCTGCTATGGCTGATGTTGGAAATAAGACTCGAATAATGACCATGAAGCCATTGACAATTGTTGGGAAAAACCCATCTGGTTCATTATTGTCCTTTTTAAGGAAGGAAATCTGCCATCCTTATCTGGTCTGGCCTACATGTGAACTCAGTATAAAGGCAGCAACATGGTTGACTCTTAACTGCCCTCTGGCCAATTAGAGATAGGCAGTAAATGCTAATCCAGACTGTGACACCCTGTTATCCCACATTTCAGTGACCCATGAATGAATAAAATAAATCAGACTGAGGTTAACTTGTATTGGCTCTAGTGGGAAATGATGTATTGCTATACCAGAGCCAGTGCACAAAACAAAGCCATTCATTACCTCACAAGTGAAAGTGTCTTTGAAATCACTTGGAAAGATCATAAGCAGCTCTCACTAAACCAAGAATACCTTTTCCTGTTCTTTCCTCGTGCTGAGAAAAGTGAAAGTTTGATCCTTTTTTAATTTATTATTGGAGAGATTAATTCTGTAGTTAAAACACCTGCACCAGTTACGATGCTATTGTAAGCTCAGAACGCAAATTTACCTGAATTTATAACCTGATCAGAAACATAAGCCATTTGGAATGATCCATTTTACACTGAAAGAAGGAGATTGTTTGATTAAATTCATTTGATCGAAGAGTAAATTCAAGCTATTTGTTCTTCTTCTGGGAATTTATTTTTGAGGCTGGCTATTGATGCTGAAGTATCAAGTAACAGCAGTCTTCCTACACCTTTTCCATTTACCTTTCCTCTTGTGTTATCCTTAATTGTAAGTAGTGTTAGGTTACTTGACTCTGGTGTATACAGCATATCTGGCACTGGGCGGCACATATCAGGACTCAGTGCATAAGTTAATTACATTCAGGAGCAGAGTAATGTGAGAATGCCAGAGGGAAAACGTGGGAAAGAAAAGGAATTTTAAATAGCAATTTTAAACAACAAAGACTATAACTGCATTTGTATACAGCATTTGGGACATACAACAAAAGGAGGTTTGGCAAAGGCACAGTATAAATCTGCAGTGTTATTACTGGAGATAAGTGTTAATCAGAGATAACACGTTAATATCATATGAAATTAATAGTAGATTAATGATTAAGTCATAGAATTTAAAAATCTAAACAAATACTTGCTACATATGTTCAGAACAAGCATTGTATCTACAACATCCTCCCTATATTTGATATGTGTTCTAGTATGAAGCAAATCAGACCATGTACCTGGAGTTGAAGGAAAAGCTCGACAAGACTCAAAAAGAGAATGAGTCCATCACAGAAGAACTTGAAAATTGTAAAGAAAATTTGAAGCTGCTGCAACAGAAGGGAAACAATGTAAGTCTTACTGATTGGTTTCAATGCCGATGTTCTTTCACTAATTTTTTGTCAAGTTTGATGTTAATTATTTTTCATCTATTAGTGTAAGCTTGTAAATTTTAAGCCTGATAGGAAATCAAATCTTTATACCACTTCCAATCGTGACTGCACAAAACACTGTAAATTATACAGCAAACTTTTTATTAACAGGCACCTATGGGACCAGGAGTGTGCCAGTTAATCAAATGTTCCGGATGATCAAGAGATCCACATAATTACTGTAAAAATGCATACTATGTAATAGAAACGTAACACATCGCTGTTATACTTACCTACAGCATAAATAATTAAATAATAACACAACTTTGCTGAAATAAAACTTAGCAGCAGAGAGCCTTCCCACTTGCACCCTCAACTGACTACTCGGACATCGCAGAGATCGCGATAAAACAGTAAACTTTCGGTATTTCAAGCATACAATTTTCACATATTTATTGAGAGCGTTGATTCATAAGGTGTCAGTTAAAATTTGCTGTACATTATACTTTCATCTAAATTAAAGGATTCAAATTTACTAGCCTTTTCATGCCAAAGTAATACACTAACCAAATTAATGTTGAAATGCAATTTTTATGGCTTTGATTTTGCTAAAAACTTAAATCAAGGGATCATAATTGGGCTTGAGAGCATTAGGAAATAAACTCAACTGGGATTTCCTATTGAAATACTGCTGTATTCAACTATTTTTCAGACTTTACCATGAAAAAGCAAAGAGATATGTAGGAAATTAATCAAGAGTAGGAGACGTATAGGTAAAGTCTGAAAAATGTCTTTAAAGTTATGTGGAGAAAAATAACTTTTGATAATCTTGGTCTACGCTCTCCTGTTAAACCAGGAGGGCCAA
>NC_063347.1:30293682-30464217 GCF_021869965.1 Rhincodon typus
TTTTGATAATCTTGGTCTACGCTCTCCTGTTAAACCAGGAGGGCCAACTGGTAGGTAGGATAACAGCAGTCCCTAAAACCTGAGGTCAGTTGCGAAGAATGCAATACAGATTAGAAACATGGTTCAAGTGACGCCATTGCATCAGTTCATGTCACACTTTCTGCAGTACTTCCCGTCATTGTACTGTCTCCTACTATCGCTACATTCCATTTTGCTCCCCAACTTGAATGGCTTCTTATGCCATGGTGCAATGGCCAGTTTGCTCATCCAGACTGCAGCCCTCACACTCATCCAGACAGACTGAAGAGCATGTTGGAAAATTTCATAGGCTGAGGATCCTGCACTTTCTCTGGGTCCTCTTATCTGTTCCACTTACAACCACACTCTCCTGTGCCTGAACACTGATCAAGTCAGGTGACTGAATCCTAAGAGATGCGGTTTCCTCCTGGTACAAAGAATTCAGGTATGTATCATCCTCCCTGATGTGTTACAATGTCTGTAGATCAGCCTGCAGGTCAAACTCTGAGCCAACTCTTCTCAAACTTCAAAAACATACTGCAGACATGTTTACTTTAGTTAAAACTGGCATCCAGAAAACTCCCATATGCTACAGCTGTAATATATTGCCCATTCTGCCATCTTTATTGTGTTCTAATGAATTATGTGCCAGAAGTTACAATTGAATCAAGTAAGCATGTTTTTATATATTTTACTAATCTTGACACTAGTTGCTATACTATACTGAACCTTTGGAGATCGAACAAGTTAAGAAAAGCAGAAGCAGCAAAGAGGTTCTTTCTCTTCTTCTCCTTTCCTGTAATCACCTCATTCGCGTGCTGTTTTATGCCAGGTTCAATCCTCTCCTCATGCGCTGCTGTACAGCAGGTTCACTATTCGTATTCATACTGCTTCATACCAGGTTCACTGCTCACCTTTCACTCTGTTTTATGTTGGTTTCGATGGTTTTTTCTCCCACTGCTTCAAACCAGATTCACCACAATCTTGCACTGCTTTATATTGGATTCATTGCTCCTCTTTTACACTGCTTCATGCTGAGTTCACTAGTCTCCTCTCCCACAGCTTTATGTTGGGGTTCACTGTGCGCACTGCTTCATACTGAGTTCACAGCTCTGCTCTCACTGCTTCATACTGAGTTCACCGCTCTGCTCACACTGCTTCATACTGAGTTCACCATTCTGCTCACACTGCTTTATAGTAAGTTCACCGCTCTCCTCACACTGCTTTATACTGACTTCACCGCTCTGCTCACAGTGCTTTATACAGATGCTGCCAGACCTGCTGAGCTTTTCCAGCAACATTATTTTTGTTCCTGCTTTATACTGGCTTCACCACTCTGCTCACACTGTTTTATACTGGATTCATTACTCTCCCCTCACACTGCTTTATAGTGGATTCACTACTCCATTCTTCCACTGCTTTATACTGAGTTCACTGCTTCCTTCTTGCATTGCTTTATACTGAATAAAAATCGAAAGAACTGCAGATGCTGGAAAGTCTCAGCAGGTCCGGCAGCATCTGTGGAGAGAAATCCAAGTTAACGTTTTGGGTTCAGGATCTGCCATCAGGCATTGTTTCACACTATGTTAACTGTTCTCCCCTCATGCTGCTTCACTCTAGGTTCACTGCTTTCCTCTTGTACTGCTTTACATTGACTTCACTGGTCTCATCTCATGCATACTTTACGCTTTATGGATTCGTACAGTGTAGCACTCCTGTGCTCATCTCAATTTTCAACTTAGATTATGGACTTGGGACATACAACAAAGAAGGTTTGGCAAAGGCACAGTATAAATCTGCAGTGTTATTACTGGAGATAAGTGTTAATCAGAGATAAAATGTTAGTTATGAAGATAGTTGAAATGTTGTGGCTTTGCAATTGTTCTGAAAATAGTAAAGGTTAATTCAGTACATGTCTTTAAAATTGTGATAAGCAGTTACTTGATTTAAACGGGTGAACGACAAGTCTTAAGATAATAAGGAAGAATTGCAGGAAGTTTTAGGAGAGAAATCTTTACACAGTTGTGTTAGGTAGAATAGGAAATTTTCTGCTGCAAAGTGGTGGTTGTTAGTGAAATTGAGATTAAACCATTAAACACACCCCAACAATGCCACAGCAACAGACATTAGAGGTGAGAGTTAACCAGTTAAATGAGTGAACTACAATACCAACACACTATGTTCATGTCCATTGTCAGTTTTACACTGGTGGACATTGTGGCATCTCATCTTGCTGCGGAGAGCTAATACACGTTATTTATATATTCAAAAAGGGCTTTGTTAGTTCAGTTGGGAGTCTCATTTATTATTGCAAGGATTTCCCAGTGAGAGAGGAATGTAAAAGTGAACCAAGTGCTCCCCTAGCCGCTCAAGAAAAACTTCAACTTTCCGCTGCTGATTATGGACTCGTTCATCTCACCTGCACGTGAACAGTCGTCCCCATGACCTCCCCTCACCACGTCTTCTCTACCTGCACTCTTCTCCAGCACTACAGCCACCCTTTGACCTCGGTTCCCTACCCACCACCTCCCCACTCTTGATCACTGAGACTTTCCCTGAGGGTTTAGCTACAGGCTCCTGGCATTAGATTTCCCTCCTGAACGAAGTTATCAATTTAGCTGACTCCTGGCCTGAGATGGATCCATGATTGACTGTTGTTATTCATTCATGAGATGTGGTTGTCACTAGTTAATAAGTATTTATTGTCTATCCCTAGTTGCCCTTGAAAAGGTGATGATGGGCTGCATTCTTGAACTGTTGCAGTCTTTGGGATGCAGGTTCACCCAGGATGCTGTTAGGGTGACAATTCCAGAATTTTAGCCTAGCAACATTGAAGGAATGACAATATAGTTTCAAATCAGAATGAAGTGTGGCTTAGAGCGGAACTTCAGGTTGCGGTGTTCTCATGAATCTGCTGCCCTTAACTTTTTAGATAGTAGCAATCATGGGATTGGATGATGTTGTCAGTGGACCCAACGTGAGTTACTGCCATTTCATTCAGTAGTACCTCATCTTTTATGCTTCTCCCTGCTCTTGCTGGGTTTTAGAGCTATTTTGTCTTCTCTCAAGTTATCCACCAGTGCAGCTATATAACACACAGTATCTACTCAACAATGTGGAAAACTGCTGAGGTAAGCCCTGTACTAATAAAACAGGGCAAATCCAATCCAACCTATTACTACTCCATCAGTCTACTTGCAATCAGCAATAAAATGGTGTGAGGTGTTATCAACAGTGTTATCAAGCAGCACTTGCTTAACAATAACCTGGTCACTGGCACACAGTTTGGGTTCCACAAGGGGTACTCAGCTCCCCATCTCATTACAGGCTTAGCTCAAACATGTGCAAAAGAGCTGATGGTGACATGAGGTGAGATAAGAGTGACTGCTCTTGACTTTTTTTATTCATTTTGCATGCCAATGTTTATTGCCCCCTCCCTAGTTGCCATTGAAGGTGGTGGTGAGCTGCCTTCTTGAACCGCTGCAGTCCACCTGCTGTGGGTTGACCCACAATGCCATTATGAAGAGATTTCCAGGATTTTGACCCAGCAATAGCGAAGGAACGACGATATATTTCCATTTCAGGGTGATGATTGGCTTAGAAGGGAACTTGAAGGTGGTGGTGTTCCCACGTATCTGCTGCCCTTGTCATTCTGGGTGGAAGTGGTTGTGGGTTTGGAAGGTGCTGTCTGAGAATCTTTGGTGAATTTTTGTAGTGCGTCTTGTAGATAGTACACATTGTGGCTACTGAGCATCAGGTGGTGGAAGGAGTGGATGCTTGTGGATGTAGTGCCAGTCAAGCAGGTTGCTTTGCCTGATGGTGTCAGGCTTCTTGAGTGTTAGTGGGGCTGCACTCATCCAGTTGGGGAGTATTTCATCATACTCCTTTCTTGTGTCTTATAGGTGGTGGACAGGCTTTGGGGAGTCAGGAGATGAGTTACTCGCTGCAGTATTCCTAGCCTTTGATCTGCTCTTGTAGCCACTGCGTTTATGTGGTGAGTCCAGTTGAGTTTCTGATCAATAATAACTCCCAGGATGTTGATAGTGGGGGATTCAGTGATGGTAACACCATTGAACGTCAAGGGGTGGTGGTTAGGTTGTCTCTTGTTGGTGATGGTCATAGCCTAGCATTTGTCAGCCCAAGTCTGGATATTGTCCAGATCTTGTTGCATTTGGAACCAGCCTGCTTCAGTCTCTGAGGAGTCGCAAATAGTGCTGAACGTTGTGCGATCATCCCCATTCCTGACCTTATGATGGAGGGAAGGTCATTGTTGAAGCAGCTGAAGATGGTTGGACCTAGGACAGTACCCTGAGGAACTCCTGTAGAGATGTCTAGGAGCTGAGATGACTGACCTCCAACAATCACAACCATCTTCCTCTGTGTCAGGTATGACTGGAACCACCAGAGAGTTTGCCCTCTAATACCCATTGATTCCAGTTTTGATAGGACTCCTCGATGCCACACTCGGTCAAATGCAGCCTTGATGTCAAGGGCTGTCACTCTCGCCTCACCTCTGGAGATCAGTTTTTTTTATCCATGTTTGAACCAAAGCTGTAATGAGGTCAGGGCCTGAGTAGCTCTGGCGGACCCCAAACTGGTACCACTGAGCAGGTACTGCTTGATAGCACTGTTGATGACACCTCCCATCACTGTATTGATGATTGACTGTAGACTGATGGGGCGGTATATGGCAAGATTGGATTTATCCAGCAAGGACATACTTGGGCAATTTTCCACATTGTCGGGTAGATGCCAGTGTTGTAACTGTACCAGAACAGCTTGGCCAGGGGAGCGGCAAGTTCTGGAGCTCCCCTAGCCAAGCCCTATGAGTATGGCATCAAATCAGTGGGAATCAGGGAAATATTACCACTGGTTACAGTACACAAGGAAGATGGTTGTGGTTGTTGGAGATCAGTCATCTCGGCTCAGGGACCACTCTGCAGGAGTTCCTCAATGTAGTACCCTCAGCCCAACCATCTGCTTCATCAATGGCCATCCCTTCATCATAATGTCAAATGTGGGATCGTTCGCTCAAGATTGCCCAATTGCACATTCATGATACTTTAGGTCCTGAAATAGTCCATGTTCAAATGCAGCAAAACCTGAACAATATCCAGGGTTATGCTGCCATACAAGTAATATTCATGCCATATAAATGCCAGGGAAATGACCATCTCCAAAAAGAGAGAATCTAACTATAGTCCCTTGACATTCAATAGCATTACCATCACTGAATCCCCAACCATCAGCATCCTTGGGGTTACCATTGACTAGAAATTGAGCTAACTGGCAATATAAGTCCTTGTTTGCATGAGCAAGTTAGAGGCTAAGAATTTTGCAGCAAGTAAGTCACCTCCTGACTACACTCACACGCACACAGACACACACACACACCCCTCCACCACCAACACTCAGTTACAGCATTGTATACCATCTATAAGATGTACTGCTGAAATTCGCCAAGGGTTCTTGGACAATATGTTCCAAATCCACGATCGCCATCATCTAGAAGTACAAGGGCACCAGATACATGGTAACAATTTCACCTGCAAGTTCCCAATCCACTTATCATTCTAAGTTGGAAATGTACCTGTGACTTACAATGTCATAGATCAAAATCCAGGGAATCCAAATTCCCTTCCCAGTAGTTTTGTGGGTCTACCTACAGCAAATGGAGTGCAGCAGTCCAAGAAAGCAACTCAGCAGCACCTTCAGAAGGGCAGATAAAAATGGACAATAAACGCTGGCCCAGCAAAGGGCACCCGTTAATGAATAAAACTACACTGGGTCAGAGATGTATGATTTGTAAAGGGCATGTAGTAATTTGAATTGACAGGTATTTATAGCAACATTGAAGATAGGAGCAGTCATAGGCCGTTCAACCCCATGACCCTGCCCCACAATTCATCATGATCGTGGCTGATCATCGAGCTAAATACCCTATCCCTTGATCTCTTTTGCCACAAGAACTATATCTACCTTCTTCTTGAAAATAGCAAATAGCCTTCTTCTGTATTGAGTGATAACCTTTCCTAAAAGAAATGGGCAAAGTTATATTTCTTTAAGCAGGCTCTGATTAGATCATTGTTACCTGATTGTGGTTTCTAGCAATCTTAATTGCTAGACTTTCCTTTATACTATTATTTATCAAAGTGCTTTACAGTCAATGAAGTATTTTTGAAATAGTCACTCTTGTGGAGAGCACAGTTATACAATTGCAGAGAATCAGTTAGGATAACTTTCCTTTATCTTTTACATGAGATTTAAATAATTAAGCCATCACTCGCTTGGTATTTAAAGCCATGATCTGTAAGGTAACGAAGTAATTGAATAATTCACAATTATTCAGTCTTCAGTTTATACAGAATTGTCCAGCATGAATATCCTTTTCCATATATTTTTCTGACTATAATGCTTAAAAGTACTTGTCAGAAGACGTGCTTAACCAGGTAATAAGTATCTGACTTCAGCAAAATAAGGGCTCACATTTGTGTTTTCTCAAGAACTTAATACATTTTCTTCTCTGCTAGTAAGATGGCTAGCCTGGGCCTAATCTCCCCACAAATATGTAAAATGTTTTGCAAGACAGCACTTTGCAGACAAATTGTCAGATCTATTTTAGAGCTGTTATTTTTCCTCTGTACTAAACTTTGGCACGCTTACATTTGTGTCCCACCAATATATTCCCTGAAAATCTGCACTGTGCATTCTGGTGCTTTGCACACAGTGACTGTGAATATCCCTTACCTCCCTCAGCCTTCCACAATATTGCAACCCATCCCTGCTCTAGGCGTCGCCCTAATCCTGGCTTTCCTGTACTGGTGGTCCGATCACCTATGGTAGATAAAGGTACACAGCTACAATTTATGTCTGTGTGTTCCTCTGCTACTTGTATCCCTTCTTCACAAAATGCATGAACAGCCTTAATGCAATTTTAATTTGCTAACCTATGTTGCAAAGTTTTCTACTACCGATATTAACTACGTTTTGAAGCACGTATTTATTTTTTCTTTGCTTCCGTGTTGTTTTTTAAAAAACTGCTTCAATACCTATTTTGCTATGTTTTGCTGCACCATCACAATCATGCCAGTCTAGCATGCTTATTGTCTACCTAACACTAAATAATTTTCTAGTATTTGTGCTTACATGTCATAATAATACAGCAGATTGGGGTAACATTTAATTAAGTACTTTGTGATATAAACTTCTATATTTACGTTTAGCTCTCTTTTTGTAATCCATATTCATTTAATTAATTTTAACTTACAAGATAGTGGAAGAAAAAAGCTTATTTACTGCAGTGGACTGTAATTACCCCAATTAATTTTTTCAAACTTTTGAAAAACTATAGAAGTACAATTAAGTAATCATGGATACATTAGCAGTTCTTCATTGTTTGCAATATTGTCACTGGAGATTTATTTTGCATTAAGCACCGTTCTGATAAGTATTTGGTCTCCATATGTGATCAGAGATTTGTAGGGACGTAATGTTAAATATAGCAATTCTGCACTTAAAATTCATTTTGCCCCAAACTGCTTGTCTGTATTTTCAGATGACAATAGCCCATAAACTATTAACTTGACTCTTCAATAAAACTTTTCAGGGTGGATTGTTCAAGTGGATGCCAGTGATGGCCATGCTGGTTGCTGTGACAGTGGTAGTGTTATACCCAGCATTGAATAGAGCCTCACCATGAAACTGCGAGATATCTCTCAAACTACAGAATGTCCTCCCCTTTGACATTGGCTTTCTTTTACTACAGGGAACAAGCAGATCTGTTTCCTTCCTCTTTACCTCCAACAAAAACACAGCTGTTTCAGAGTACGACAGTAGGATTTTTGCTTGAACTGTATAATATGTAATTGTATATAGAGGGAATAAAAATTTGTGACTGGATTCTACTCTAGATGATGTTTTGTTTGCATTTTTCCTTTTTAAAAAAAAAAATCAGTACTTTGGAATTATGTAAAGAAATATAGTGGCCTAAACTAGGCTTCTTGGTACCAAAATATTAAAAACATTGAAGTTAATTTAGTTTCACTTCTGAGTTCTACGGTATCTTTTGATAATAGTGATGCAATTCCACCAACTGATGCACTTATGCCAGAAGACCAATGCTAACAGAATTAAATAGTTCATCTACAGTCAGTTTGATCCACATACAAGAGGTGATAGGTCATTTAAACAGCAATCACATTTAAAATGTAAGTGTTATGCTATCGCAGGGTTGGGAGACTACACCTGAATTTCACTGGATTTTAACTTCTCCCAACAATTTTTTAAATCTCGGAGTGTACTTTTTATTAAAGAAACAGCAGTAAACTTGAGTCATGTGTGCATAATAAACACATTTTAAATGTTTCTTCCTTTTGCTGACTTTTTATGGGCACCCATCTCAATCAGTGTTTCACCTGCAAAGGTAAGTGGACCACAAATCCCTAAAATAGCAATCAAATCCACACTTCTCTGTATATCAGTTGGTGGAAAGTGTGCATCAGTTGGTTATAAAAAGACTAAATGTTTATATGTTTTCCCTAGTAATGGGGATACCTATGTAAGAGGCTGACTGAAATATTTCTGATGCACAGTGGTAAGCATTTGCTTACAGTATAGACTATCTGGGACTCAAATCTGCAAACCATAAAGCAGTCAAATGCTACTGCCTTAATCACTACATTCCCAGGACAGTCATTCATCTGTCTTTCAGACAGCTGTCATACTCATTATAGGAGTCACACCAGCAAGCACTTTGTTTCGAAGTGACTTAGAGGAAAAAATGGATCATCACCTTAATTTTATCATGACACCTTTTTAGCCAAATGAGTTGGGTATTGCCTTATTTTAAAAGTAATTCAATTTATACATTTTCAACCACAGTATGATATGTTGAAGTTGTACTGTATAATTGCATATATTGGTTCAAGATTCCGTAGTCAAATTTTAAAAAAACCTTTAAAATTACAGCTGGTTTAAAATATCCTTGACAATAGAAATAGATGTTCAAGAATGTATTGAGAAATCTGCTACATAAGTTATCTTAAAATGCGTTGAGGGTGAATGTTGGGTTTTGTTAGATGTCCCGTTCATTCTGGAATTTTTTTGTTTAAACACAAGGTTGTGGGGAAAAGAAACACTTGTTTATATGAAAACAAATCTGTTTTAAAGTCTGTCAACCTGAGCATTTGTTTGAATGGCCAATAAGCTATGATATTCCACCCTAGCTACACACACATGCTAATGGTCCTTGGTACCTCCTGTACATAGGTTGTTTGCAAATATTGTTCTGATATGCTGAATTACAGAAATAAATTTTTTAAAGTAAAATAATTGTTTTAAATCTATTTTGTAAAAATGGTTGGAAGTACAGTAGAATTTCTGGACTACAAATTAAAGTATTTGCACTAACATACGTGATGTGCATGATTTAATAAAATAAAGTTTGCTCTCCCTGTGTGCATTTGGGTTTATTGCAAAGGGACTTGAAAAACACATGAATAAATACCACATTTGGAATTAAATGTTTACAATATCAGTCTTGCCCACACCATCCAGTTGGAGAACCAGGAGGAGTTAAGCTTGGTCTCCTTTGACTGTTATTGAAGGCCTACTGGATCGCCAGCATTGAGTTTTTGCTGGGATTAAGGATCACCAAGGATGGAAATACTGCCTTGCCCGAGAGCTGCTGACCAATAAAAGGGTGGCAGCTTGACACAAACCCTCGGAGTGGTGGCTGCTGCACACCCCAAAGATCCAAGATCTAGCATCTAGGATCATGGGCAGGAATGTCAAAGACACTCTGTGGCTTTCCTAACCCCATTTCCTGATCTGATCCCTAGATCAGGCACCTGAACTCCTTTGACCAAGAGTTCATACCACTTTGGGAACCTGCAGGCTTTGTTCTACTTCATGACTCATCTGTTCAAAACCAGTGACGAGGGGATGTGGCTCAGGTCTGAATTAGCATTTGGGCAGGAAGGCTGTCATGACAGACTTGTTCATGCAGAGGCAGAGTCCGCACAACTCCTGTAAAGAATGGGGTGGGAGCATATTCAGTTCTGTAATTGTTGTACAATAGTTATCATTTGACAAAATAAATAACAAGACACCATGCAGTAGAATTTCTGTAACATTATGCTGGTTTCTCCAGCCAATTTGTACAAAAATTGCCAAACCAGCACAAATTATGAATAAATTTCAAATGCAAGATGTGTACAGTTTAAATCAAATTTCTGTGGGCTAGTTCAAAAAGCATCGCATTGAAAATCAGCACTGCCCACAAAAATGGCCTCGTTCTAAATTGACCACCAAGGCAAACTCCTGCTAAATGTAACTATTTATAAATATTTGAGGAAGCCCTTAAAATTGATTTTTAAGACCGAAATTAAGCTTTTAGAGTTGTAATGTATGTTTAATTTACAAAGAAATTGATAAAAAGTACACCAACAACCATAATTTTTGTTGTTTTCAGATTTTTTCTAAGTCAGGATTCCTACAACCAGCACACCAGACACTTTTTGCCTATACTTTGTGATACAACCTTCCTCGACTGTGTTAATAAACCTGAAACTAGGATGCCATTCTCAAATATATTGAGTTTTTTCAATGCAGAAAAATGTTTAAAACAGTTTCTGATTGCTGTGATTGAGAAAGAATTTCATATTTAGAGTCATGAGTCATACAAACTATGAAACAGGCCCATCTGTCCAACTTGTCTGTGCCCACCAGACATCCTATTTGGCCTATGTCCCTCCAAACCCTTCCTATTCATATACCTATCCAGATGCCTTTTAAATATTGTAATTGTACCTGCCTCCACCACTTCCTCAGGCTGCTTGGTCCATACATGCACCACCCTCAGCGTGAAAAAGTTACCCCTCAGGTCCCTTTTAAATCTTTTCCCTCTCACCTTAAATCTATGCCTTCTAGCTTTGGGACTGCCTTACCCTAGGAAAAAAGCCCTGGCTATTCACCTTATTCATGCCCCCATGATTTTTTAAAACTTCTACAAGGTCCCCCTCAGCCTCTGATCCTCCAGGAAAATAAGTCCCAGCCTATTCAGCATCTCCCTATAACTCAAACCCTCCAGTCTTGACAATAACCTTGTAAATCTTTTCTACACCCTCTCAAGTGTTGTTAAACCTTCCTATAGAAGGGCAACCAGAATTGTATGCTGTATTCTAAAACGGCCTCACAATTGTCCTGAACAGCCGCAATATGGTGTCCTAACTCCTATGCTCAATCTTCTGACCATCGTACCAAATGTCTACTTCAGCACTATGTCTGCCTACAACTCCATTTTCAAGAAACTATATGATTGACTACGTATTTGACTATATAGAATAAGTTTGAGTGAAAACATGAGCTAAAAAAAGTCAGAAAATGAGTGCAATTCATAAAAGATTGCTAACCACATCTTCAAGTGGAAACTCTGTCCCAATGTACCATTCTCTAGTTACATCCAATATGATTATAAATCCTGTTTTAATAATTATTGCTTCCTCAACATTGTTTTAAATTCAGGGTTTCTGAAAGAAAGCTGGAACTTTAAAAATAAAATGTGTAATCAAGCTTGCCAATAGTCTACTAGATAAATTCACTTGTGGTGTGTTACAAAATCGTGCAAAATAGTTGCCAAGTTGGCTAATTTAAGCAGTGGGATTCTATAACAAATTTTGGTATACCTACATTATGAAGGATGATTTTTAAAGCAAACCTCATGATTCAAGCTTACATTTTGTCTCTTAGAAAACTTTCCACAGATGCTGCGAGATCTGCTGAGTATTTTTGGATTTCCCACATCCACAGTATTACCGCTTAAGTGAATAATGAATGAGAACACGATTCAGCTTGGTTAAGTCTGTCAACACATGCTTGTCTAGGTTCACATACAAATGACAGAAACTGGGTGAGTTACTAGAGAGCCTACTGACTAAAAGTAGGAGAACTATTCTAAAGAAGTTTGCATAATCTGTGAGGTGCTGAATTACATCTCTTATGAAAAATAACTGGAAGTTTAGATTACAGATCAAAATGTTTCCATTTTCATTGGTGCAATACTCTCACTTAACAGTATGACTGTGGTATTCCTCCTGTCACCAATAACAGTGTGGATGGTAAACAGTGATGCAAAGCAGGAAGGTGTACTGGAGATGTTTGGTAAAACAGAAGATTTTTGAAGTGATTTACTTTCTTGTAGTGCTCTAAAATGTTTCCAGGACCATCAGCAAAAAGCATGCAGTGACATATTTTAAACATGATCAATCTGACAATGAAATTAATGATCAGTAATCTGCTGAAGGAAAATTTTAACCTTGATATTGCTTTTCTTGGAGGGTGCTATGGGATCGTCAGCTATTCCTCAGTTTAAGGGTGACAGTCACTCTGAGTCCTGAATCTCCGCCATTTCAGAGTACAGAAAACAAAACCTTTTAGGGGAGACTCTTTGCAACCAGCTGGACACTGTTCAGTCATCAAAGCTGATCTTGCAGGAATTTTGCATGAATGCTTGTGGAACTGAGTTCAAGAAGGACATTGGAATTTGCTTGATGGTAATCCAAATCGAATCCAGAGGATGAGGGGAGGCATTACTCCTGTGTTACTGAAGTACAGTCTAGGTTTCACCACAGTGCAGAAGTGCGGTGATTATAATTGCTTTGAACTGTAACACTTTTTGTCAATTTTTGGGAGTCTTTGCTGTCATTTGCAACCATCATTTGTAGAAGACTGAGCTCGCGCAACTGATCCAGTATTGGATCTCCTCATCAGTCGTGGCCTTTTGAGGGAGGTCATTGCTAAGATATGGAAGTGCACAACATATTCCAGAGTTCTTTTCCTGCAACAAGAACAGGCGGAGTTTCTTGAATGCAGACTTGAAGAGATTGAAAGTGGCTTGTAAATGTGGCTTGGAGTGGGCAATAGCACAGTAAACTGTAGATCACGTATATCTATGGTAGTCAGTTTTGGCACTGAGGTAACTTGGGTTAGAGAGTTTTCCACTTTGACAGGATTTAATACTGATGCCAGAAGGCAGTAGATCTTTAGGGTGAATAGCCATTGTCGGGTACGTTGAAAATAATATGAGGGCTATCTCATCTTACTTGACTCTGGTCAGACTTTTGAATATGTCTGTTACAGATCTGTTGTGGACCAGGCCAGACACCCTCAAAACATTTTAAGAGGGTAGGCCTAGACCCTAACTTTTTCTTATTTTAAAGGCAGACGTGGAGTTGGTGTTCCAGGTGTGATACAACTGCTCAAACCACTCAGCTTTAAGCAAAAATAAATTTATTTAAACACTACTGTTGAAGCATGAACAAAAGAATGTGGAATTTAGAGTAATTTAGTGGAATTGGAAAACCTAACCGACCCGATACAGCAACTTAACTAATTAACTGTTCCAAAGTAGTAACATCCAATAAACACACCTCTTGGCAAAATGGTAAGTTCAAACACAGATTCTTACAGGCAGGAGGGAACAACATCCAGAGAGAGATTGTAGAGAAAGTCAGAGGAATCCTTTCCTGAATCTTGCAACACTTCTGGTACTTGTGACTGCTACAGCTAAAGAAACTAGAAATCCCTGAACTGGGAGAACTGGCCACTCTCCTTCCATTGTTAAATTGTTACGCGCTAGACTCTTTGGTAACTCTGCCTTTACAATCTCTCTTTAAAAAAACATCAAGGACAAAATAAGCTTTCTAAAGTGACAGCATCATCACAGATCTCCCCCTTTAAAAAATGAACCATCAATTTACAAGGATGCCTTCATTTTAAATTCCTCAGTCTTATTCTATTAGTACACTGCAATACATATACACTACATTGACTCTAAGCATGCAAACAATCACTACTACATTCTATTTCAGTCCATTTACTCCTGCCACCGAATGTCTTCATCCCAGTTGGCAATTATGTTTTCCTGTCCTGCCACATCTTTAATTTTCAAATTGGATGGCTGCAGTAATAAGCTCTATCTAAACAGTCTGGATTTTTTGTCCTTAAATTTCTCCAAAAACTTTTGTGGGTTATGATTAGTGTATACAATTGTCTCATTCACATTACTGGCAAGATAAATGTTGAGATGTTGTAACACCAACACCAAGCTCAAGATCTCCTTGTCAATCGTTGAATATTTCTGTTGGTGAATATTCAATTTCATGAACAAATATCCGATAGATCTTTCTATCTTCTCATTGTCTTCTTATAAGAGTACAGCACTGACACCCACATCACTCACATCAACAGCTACCTTGGATAAGTTTGCGTAATTAGGTGTGGCTAATACTGGGGCAGTGGATAACGCAGGTTTCAGTCTGCCAAATACCTTCTGACAGTCTGCGGTCCACTGAAATTTTCTGCAATTCTTCAATAAGTCAGTTGGTGTAGCAACCACACTGCTAAAATTCAGTAGAATTTCCAATAAAACACACCCAATCCCAGGAATTGTAGTACTGCTCTGTTTGTCGATGGTATGGGATATTCCCCAATAATCTTTGTTTTCACATTCTGTGGGGCCATCTGTCCATGTCCAATAACATGGCCCAGGATCATGACTTGGGCTTTTGCAAATTCACTCTTAGCCAGATTTATCACCAAGCCTGCCTCCCAAAGTCAATCAAATAATTCTGATAAATGCTGCAAATGTTCCATCCATATGTGACTTAAAAATCATCAGGGGAATCCAGAAACGACTTTTTGTTGGTTAGTCTTTGAAATGTGGCTGGCACATTTTTCATACCAAATGGCATAACTATAAATTGGTATAGTCCATTCAGTGTTACAAAAGCTGAAACTGTCTTCGCTGTTTCAGATAAAGATGCCTGCCAGTATCCTCTGAGTAAGTCCAACTCAGAAATGTACATTGCTTGTTCCACCCTCTCAACACAGTCTTCCAAATGTGGAATCGGATATAAATCAGACTTTATAACTGCATTGACTTTGCAATAGTCTACACATAATTATTGGGTACCATCTGGTTTTAGCATCATTACTATGGGTGAGCTCCAGTCGCTGCAACTCACTTCGAGTATGTTGCTTGGAGCGTGTGTTCAATCTCTTTTTGAACCTGTGCCAACTTTAGAGGGTTAATTCTATAAGGATGCTGCTTAAGTGGAACAGCATTTCTTGTATCTACATCATGCATAATTAAAGTAGTACTTCCCACCTTATCCCCACATATCTCCCCATGCGACAGTAACAACACTTTCAGGTCATTTCAATTTTCCTCTGGAAGGTAACTCAGTAATTTATCCCAATTTTTGAGAACTTCCTCGATGTCCAATTTAATTTGAGGGATGTCCAATTCAGAATCCTCTGACTTGGTTCTTCACTCTGTGTTGTAACCAGTAACACATCCTCCTTTTGCTTTCCTTCCCTATCAAAATACCATCTGAGCATGCTCACATGACACACTCTGTGAGACTTCTTTCTATCTGGAGTCTTTATCAAATAGTTCACCTCACTCAATCTCCTTTTGATTTGATAAGATCCACTAAACTTTGCTTTTAAAGGTTCACCTATCACTGGAAGTAACACTAACACTTTATCTCTGTTAGCAAAATTGCGAGTTTTTCATTTCTTGTCTGCTTCCTGTTCCAATATATGCTGTCTAGCCAACTCCCCTGCTCTATTTAATCGTTCTGTAAAATTTGATACATAATCTAAAATGTGATCTCTGAATTTTGAATCACCAAATTCTCCTTAATTAATTTTAGTGGTCCTCTCGCCTCATGCCCAAAAACTAATTAAAGTGGACTGAACTTAGTCGATTGATTTGGTGCATCCCTAGCTGCAAAAAGTGCAAACAGAATTCCTTTATCCTAATCATCCGGATAGTTGTGACTATAAGCCAAAGTGGTCTTTAAAGTTTGATGCCACTAGCACTCCCTGCAATTCTGGATAGTATACAGTGGATTTGAATTGATTTATTCCTGAGATATCTATAGCTTCCCTGGATAATCTTGACATAAAATTTGACCCATAATCTGATTGTATCTCCGAGGGTAGTCCATATCGTGTGAAAAATTTGAGTAACTCTTCTACAATCCTTTTAGCTGTGATAACACTCTGGAAATCTAGTGAACACATCCATTATTGTCAACAAATACTGATTCCCACTTTTTGTTTTAGTTAGGCGTCCTACACAATCAATTAAGACCTTGTAAAAGGTTTCTCAGATGCAGGTATGGACATTAAAGTGGCAGGTTTTATTACTGCCTGAGGTTTTCCAATTACCTGACATATATGACATGTCCAGCAAAATTGAACTATGCCCTTATGCAGTCCAGGCCAGTAAAAATGTTTCTGTACTTTGGCTTGAGTTTTTCTTACCCCTAAATGGCCTCCTACTGGTAATTCATGTGCTACCCATAATACCTCCTTTTTATAACCCACTGGTAATACAATTGATGAAATTCTGCCCATTTCTCATCCACCTGAATATGTGACAGTCTGCATTTCCTCACCAAGACATCATTTTTAAAGTCGTGGCGTTCAGGAATGCACTCAGATTCTTCTTCTGTGTATGATTTTTGATACAATTGCTTCAGTTTTTCCTCTTTCTGTTGTAGCTCAGTTAATTTCTCTGAACTAAAAATATCCAATTTGTCCTACACCTGTTCTTGTTTTGTCTCAATCATTTGATCAAACATGGTCTCTGATAATTCCACTTCAACTTCCTTATCTGGATTCTTTGATTTTTCTTCCTGTTTCAACTGGTGATTTTGTGACCCGTTTATCACACAGTCAGGAAAAATCCCAGGATATACTTCTTGTAATACCTCAGTAGCCTGATTTTCCACTGGCTTTTCTGCCACAGTAGGCAGCACTCATACCTGTAATCCAACTTTATCGTTACCAAGGACAAATTATATTCCTGGAGCCGAGAGTTTCTCCAGTACTCCTACCACCACTTCTCCAATTTTCACTGGACACTCCAACCTCACTTAACATAATGGAGCACTTCTCATCTCACCATGAATTCCACATACTAGCAGTTTTTTTTCTGGCAATAGTCTTTCTGGAATTACATATCTCCTCGTCTCTCAAGATCAGAGATTGACGTGATCCCGTATCTCTTAATACTGGAACTTCTTTACCTACTGTTCCTGGACAATGTAAGTAAACCTTACTTTTGCAAGCAAATGGTTTAAGAAGATTTGGCACTTCCTCCTCAGCTAACTTCCAACCAGGTTGTACATTCTGGTGCAGCTTTTTAGCCTCCACTGTGCTTTCCTTTATGACTTTAACAAAATTCACTGACTTATCCTATTTTCTTACATCCATCTTCCCAGAGCTTCTCCTAAACCAAGAACACTGTGACTTCATGTGGCCTACTTTATTGCAATGAAAACACCTGAGCTTTTTAACTTCTCCTTCCCCTTCATGGGTTTCCTTTTGACCTTGTGGTAAGCTATCTTTATTCTCTTCAATGAGATCTACTTTTCCCTTATCTCCTGAGGATTTCTCTTTTCCCCAAGTTCTATCTCTCACAGATTAAAATTGATGTCAGAAGCTGAACTTTGATTTATGAACCAACTCATAATTATCAGCCATTTCAGCTGCTAATCTTGTTGTTTTAACTCTCTGCTCTTCCACATGAGTTCCCACTACCTCAGGAAGTGAATTTTTGAACTTTTGCAAAATAATTGTCTCTAAGAACATCATATGTTTGATCTATTTACAACGCCCTTATCCACCTATCAAAATTACTTTGTTTGATCCTTTCACACTCAATATACGTTTGACCAGAGTCCCTCCTTAGATTCCTAAGCCTTGTCTGTAAGCTTCTGGAACAAGCTCATATGCACTTAAGGTGGCTTTCTTCATCTCCTCATGCTCCCTAGATAACTCCTCTCATGGTCATGCAAATACCTCACTAGCTCTACCTACCAACTTTGTTTGGATCAACAAACCCCACATGATCACCGGCCATTTCACATGTTTAGCTACTTCCTCAAATGAGATGAAAGAGGCTTCTACATCCTTCTCGTCAAATTTAGGCAATGCTCAGATATATTTAAACAGATCCCCACCAGGCCTTTGGCTATGATGGTTTTGCTCATCTTCACTCTCCTCCTCACTAAGCATATCTTCTACCTTCATTTCCATCCTTTTAAGTTGACTTTCCTGTCTAATTGCCAACTTCTGAAGTTCAAACTCTCTCTCTGTTTTTCGTCTCTCTCTCTTTCCCTCTTTCTTCTGCTAGGGCCTTCCTTTCCTTTCCTTTTCTTATTGTTCTGCCAGGGCGATTCTTTCCTCTTCTCTTTCCTCTGCTTTTAACTGCAATTCAAACTGTTTCAGCTCCTTTTCATGTTCAATCTGCTTCATCTGCAACTGAATTCTAGCCGTTTCCAAATATTCGGATGGCACTTCCAGCAAATTTAAATGTTGATCTATTGCTGTAATTACCTCCTTTTCTAACAGACAAAGGCAACCCCAACTCCAGCTTGTCTGCCAATTCCAACAGCTTTGCCTTGTTCACATTTTATAAAGCCTCCAAAGTCACTTCTTTCAACCCCAGAAAACTCTTAGTGACCGAAGGTGCCATTACTACACAAAGCACTGTTGAACCAACCAGATTCAACACCCAAAACAAAAGACACTAACACCTACCATTCTGCCTTTGAGCCCAACAACCCTAAACCGAAATTTGAATTATAGAATTGTCCCGACAAGAGCCCCCAATGTGTTATGGACCAGGCCAGACCCCCTCAAAATATTTTAAAAGGTAGCCTAGACCCTAATTTTTTCTTATTTTAAAGGCAGATGTGAAGTTGGTGTTCCAGGTGTCATGCAACTGGTCAAACCACTCAGCTTTAAGCAAAAATAAATTTGAAACTCAAACAAGAGAAAGCGGAATTTAGGGTAACAACAATTGGAAAACCTAACCGACCCGATACAGCAACTTAACTAATTAACTGTTCCAATAAAGTAACATCCCATAAACACATCCCTTGGCAAAAAGGTAAATTCAAACATAGATTCTTACAGGCAAGAGGGAACAACATCCAGAGAGAGATTTCAGAGAAAGTCAGAGGAATCCTTTCCTGAAGCTTGCAACGCTTCTGGTACTCAAAACATCTTGTGATTGCTACAGCTAAAGAAGCTGCAAGACTAGAAATCCCTGAACTGGGAAAACTGGCAGAACTGGCCACTCCCCTTCCATTATTAAACTGTTTACTCCCTAGACTCTTCTGTACCTCTGCCTTTACAACCTCTCTTCAAAAAAACCAAGGACAAAATCAGCATTTTAAAGTGATAGCATCATCACAGATCTCCCACTCAAGATAGTTACAACCACATTGTCATGAGGCCAGTTTGCAGAATTGTTCCAAACTTTCTTGCTACCCAAATCTTTGGGCCAAAATCTACAAAGCCTCACAATTAACTGAGTCAAATGCATTGATCAGCTCAATATCGTCCTTCACATTTTTCCTGGATTTGTCTGACAAAAAGACTGTGTGACAGGTTCCTGTAGAAGGTCCAAAGCCAATTTGAACCAAGAGGGATCTTGGAGTCCACGTCCATAGATCCCTCAAAGTTGCTACCAAGTAGATAGGGTTGTTAAGAAGGCATTTGGTGTGTTGGCTTTCATTGGCAGGGGAATTGAGTTTAAGAGCCGTGAGGTTATGCTGCAGCTCTATAAAACCCTGGTTAGACCACACGTGGAATATTGTGTGCAGCTCTGGTCACCTCATTTATAGGGAGGATGTGAAAGCTTTAAAGACAGTGTGGAGGAGATTTACCAGGATGCTGCCTGGACTGGAGGCAGGTCTTAAGAGGAAAGGTTGAGGGAGCTAGGGCCTTTCTCATTGGAGCGAAGAAGAATGAGAGGTGACTTGATAGAGGTGTACAAGGCATAGATAGATAGAGTGGATAGCCAGAGACTTTTTCCCAGGGCGGAAATGACTATTACGAAGGGGCATAATTTTAAAGTGATTGGAGGAAGGTATAGGGGAGATGTCAGAGGTAGGTTCTTTACACAGAGAGTGGTGGGTGCGTGGAATGCACTGCCAGTGGTGGTAGTGGAGTCAGATACATTAGGGACATTTAAGCGACTCTTGGACAGGCACATGGATGGTAGTAAAATGTAGGGTATGCAGGGTAGTTTGATCTTAGAGTAGGATAATGGGTCGGCACAACATCATGGGCCATAGAGCTTGTACTGTGCTGTACTGTTGTATGTTCTTTCTATGTTCTATGTGTCTCTGGGAAGACTTCCACACCCATAGGAAGTAGGCAATTCAGGAGAAAGCATGTCAGGATTTCCCCTGCATGAAGAAGGGGAAGCTTCCATAGCATGATGTATTTCCTTTCTCTAAGGCTGGTTGCAACTGTCACATGCCTGTTACGTGGTGGGAAGAGACAAGTTATTTTTCGCCCAAACCTCTCAGATAAATACATGGAATATTGATGTGAGCAAAAGCAAAAGAGAAGTGTGAAATACTACACAAAATAAGCATGATGAGAAGGGAAGGAGTAGAGGGACTGAATTTCTTGAAGGTGACTAAATCACAACGGCTGGATGAATTGCATCCTAGGCATCTGGTTAGTCAGTCTGACCTCAGTTGAGGGCAAATTACAAGGATCAATACTGAGATACTTGGTTATCTGTAACTTAGAACAGCACAGATTAGTCAGGGAAAGAAAGGTTTTGTTTGGGAAGGTCACGTCTTACTGAATTAAATTTTGAGGAAATAACAGAGTGTTAATGAGGGTTTTGTGATGGATGTTGGCCAAATGGATTTTAGTAAAGCATTTGATAAGGTTCCACTCAGCAGACTGGTCAGAAAAGTTAAAACACATGGAATACAGGTGGATTTAATGAGTTAGACCCAAAATTGGCTTAATAACAGAAAACAAAGGGATGTTTTTGTGAATGGAAAGTGATGTTGTGCAGAATTTTGTTATTGTTCCCTTGCTGTTTATGGTACATGTTAATGATCTAGCTTTAAACGTGGGAGGCATGATTGGGAAATTATGTAGTTGACTCAAAATTTAGCCATGTAGTTGACAGTTAAGAGATGACTATCGGCTGCAGGATGATATTAACGATATGGTTGACTGAGGTGGCGTAAAGTGGCAAATGGAATTCAATCTAGAGAGGTTCGAGTTCTTGGGTTCTAGGTACATCTACATTGCTGATAGGAAAGGAGTTCCAGGATTTTGACTTAGTGATAATGAACGAATGACAATATGGTTCCAAGTCAGGGTGGTATTGGAGGGGGAGATGCTGACAGTTGTGTTCCCATGCAACTGTTGCCCTTATCCTTCTAAGTGATGCAGGCTACAGGCTGGAAAGGTGTTGTCAAAGGAGCTTTGACGATTTACTAGTGCATCATGTGGATGGTATACACTGCTGTGACTGTGTGTCAGTGAAAGATGTGAATATTGAACATGGTGGTTGTGGTGCCAATCAAGTGGGATACTTTGTCCTGGACGGTGTCAAGCTACTTGAATGTTTTGTTGGAGCTGTATCATCCAGTCAAGTGGAAAGTATTTCATCAGATCTCTGACTTGTGCCTTGTAGATGGAGAGACAAGTTGTGAGTTATCCGCTGCAGAGTTTCTAGCCTCTGACCTGTTCATGTAGCCAAAATATTATATGGCTAGTCCAATTCAGAGTCTGATGAGTGCTAACCCCAGGACGGGGAGGCAATAGCCTAGTGGTATTATCGCTGGACTGTTAATCCAGAGACCCAGATAATTTTCTGGGGACCCAGGTTTGAATCCCGCCATGGCAGATGGTGGAATTTGAATTCAATAAATACCTGGAATTAAGAATCTAATGATGACCATAAATCCATTGTCGATTGTCGGAAAAACCCATCTGGTTCACTAATGTCCTTTAGGGAGGGAAACTGCCATCCTTACCTGGTCTGGCCTACATGTGACTCCCGACTCACAGTAATGTGGTTGACTCTTAACTGCCCTCTGGGCAATTAGGGATGGGCAATAAATGCTGGCCTAGCCAGCAACACCCTCATCCCGTGAATGAATATAGAAAAAAAAAGATGCACTGAATGGTGAACATTGTGCAATCATCAATGAACATCTCCACTTCCTTTATGATGGAAGGAACGTCATCGATGAAGCAGTTGAAGATGATGTGGCACAGGATACCACTCCAAGTACTTCTTGCACAGACATGCTTGGTATCACTGCAACCACTGGGGAGCTTTCTGCAGATACCCATTGATCCCAGTTTTGCTAAGGCTCCTTGAAGACATAATTGGATGAATGCTGCCTTGATTTCAAGGGCAATCACTTATTCCTTATCTCTGGAGTTCAGATTTTTTGCATGTTTGGATCAAGATCAGAAGCCTATTTGCTTTGGCAGTATCCAGACCGAGTATGCGAGTGCTTCTTGATAGCACTGTTGACAAACCCTTACATTACTTTGCTGATGCAAGAGTAGACTGATGGGGCAGTAATTGGTCAAGTTGGATTTGTCTTACTTTTTGTGCACCTGGACAAACTTTCCACATTGGTTACAGCACGGACATTTACTCAACATACGTGAACTGCTTTGTGTGAGGGGCACGGCTAGTTCTGGCAGACTAGTCTTCAGTAATATTACCAGAATGTTTTTCAGGCCCCATTATTTTGCAGAATCCAGTGTACTCAGCCAGTACATTTGACTTGTGGATTGAGTTGAATTGGTTGAAGATGAGGAACATCTGTGATGCTGGGAACCTCAGGAGGAGGCAAATACTGATTATCAAGTTGGCACTTTTAGCTGAAAATAGATGTAGATGCTTCAGTCTTTGTCTTTTGTACTTGTGTGCTGGCCCAACCAGCATTACGAATGGGGATATTGCAGAGGCTGTGCTTCTTGCAAGTCGTATAATTGTTCATCATCAATCAAGACTGGATGTGGCAGGACAGCAGAGCTTTGATCCGATCCGTTGACTGTGGTATCACTTCGTACTGCATTATGCATACTGCTCACTTTTTTGGCAAACAAGTTGTCCTGTGTTATAGCATGACCGGGTGAACACCTCATTTTGTTTTGGAATGCCTGTTGATGTTCCTGCCATGTCCTCATGCTCTCTTCTTTGAACCAGGGTCGGTTGATGGTAATGGTAGAGTAGAGGATATGCTGGGCCATGACGTTACAGACTGTGATTTACTATAAGTCTGCTCCTGCTGATGACCCACTACCTCATGAATACCCAGTTTTCAGTTGTAAAATCCACTCAAAGCATCCTGTTTAAGATGCCACACAACATGATGGAGGGTATTTCAATGTGAAGACAGGACCTTGTCCCCACAATGACTGTGTAGTGGTCACTCTGACCAAAATCGTTATGGATGGTCACATCTACGAAAGTTAGATTGGCGAGGATGAAGTCAAATAGATCTTTCTTTCGTGTTGGTTCCCTCATCACCAGTCCAATTTGGCAGATTTATCCTTTAGGATTCTGCCAGCCCTGTCCCTATTGAGTTTGACTCCCCATTTGGAGTGAACAAATTATATCAAGATGATGACTACTCAGTCATTGATGCTGCTACCCAAACACACCACTGTTCCAACAAATTATCCAATGATCTTCATGCATCTGTCACCTGCGTGCAGATTTTTGATTAAGGACTCCTAGGTTCACAAACCCTATCCCTGATGGAAAGTTTCCATCACCTCAGCATGTGCCAATGGCTTGGTAGAAGCCTGGCTGTGATTTTATTTAACATGGGGACCTTGGGACAGTCGTTGCCCATAGCCTGATGGGTTGGTGGTCAGGTTCTGGTGATGTGTCAAACCATGATGACCATGACCACCTTGTTGCTGCAGCCTTCTTGCACCCTCACAGCCAGTAAGACACAGTCTTCCTTTGCTTGTTGGGCCATTGAGGACTTTTTCTACTGCACTTTCTCAGGCATCTCCCCTCTGCCTCCCATGAACAAGGAACTCCGATTGCATTACTCACAGGACACCACAGCACACCCCAACCTCTCCACATGGAGGAGTCATGTGGAGACCTCCTCCAGGTCCTGCTCACTTGAGGATCACATCTGGAGTTGGCAGTCCCAAAATACTGGAGAATCGCATTGATCATGTTTTCAAGTCTTGGGACTTTAACAGAATTTTGAGGGGCCAGACAGCAACAGATGACCTAAACTGATATTTTGCAATACATGAGGTATTTGAAAGTATGATATGTAAGAAGTGGAGGCATTTTGAGTATGGATAATAATTGATAGCAATCACCAAAGGTGGGGAAATAGAAAAACGCACTTTCAGAATCATGATGAATGTGTATAGCATGCAATAGATATGAGCAGAATCCATAATTCTACCACATGTGTGACCACAGAAATTCAAAAATGAGGCTCAGGAGCTTGAATTTAATTTTTGCCATTGAAACATAAGGAAAATTGGTATTGGGAGTGCAATGTGATGATCCCAGCTGGTGTTACAACTGGCCAAGTCTGATCAGAGAATGAAATCTGATTTGATTGATCATGTTATTTTTAAAATTAACCTGGCAGTCTTTCACTAAAACATAAGCACAACAGGCTACAGATTGATTTTCACAATAAAACATTGTTTATTATGCAAAAAAAAAATAAAACAAAACATATTAAGCTCCCTACGTATAACGCAGTTTAAAAGATTTCAAACATCCAGAAAAACAAAATTCCAACTACCCGCAACACCTTCACTTTACAGTTAATCAAAATACAGAGAAACGTTTCTGTCAAATTTGTAGCTTGACTAAAGTGTTTCTTTTCAGTTCTGGTCCCATAGACAGTGGAGTCTTTTTCTTTGATTCACACAGGTGAAATCTTAGACTTGCGCAGCTTTGAATAAGCAATGCAGACTTCTAGCCAAACACATCTGGTCTGGATGTTTTTTTTGCAAATTACAACCCTTACACTTACTCAACCTATCCCCTTAACTGCTCTGAATGATCTGATTTGCTGGGAGAAACTATCCTTGTATCTGACTCCAGTCAGGTTTTGCTCAAACCAAACAAAATATTTTCTCAGTTAAAATTAATCCTTGATTATTCTAAACCCAAAAATGATCTTATGTATTTCAATGTCTTCTCTCTCCTGTTGTAAAACTTCACAATATAAACAAACTTCCACTAACTTGCCAGGAGGCTGATAGTCATCTCCCTCTGACACATTCTGGTTTAAAACCATGATTCAAAAAACACTGACCTAGCTATGTATGAAACTCCTTCACACAAACAGACTACCACTCAGATGCCAGTACCTTAAAATTCAAACTCCTAAAAGATAATGGAAAAATATATATAAATCACACACCTTTCATGTCAGCATATAAATGCTGGATAGAAACTTGAAATAAACCCTTTTTGAGTTTGCAAGCAGAGGAAGAATAGGTATTAACAGAATCCTGATTAGTACAAGTTTTCTTTTAATGTGTGTATGGGATTTGGACATCGTTGGCTAGACCAGCATTTATTGTCCCATCCCAGTTACCCCTGAGAAGCTGGTGGTGATCTGCTTTCTTGAATCACCACAGTCTTTGGTGTATAGGTATTGATGAGAACAGAGTCCCAGGATTTTGACCTAGCAACAGTGAAGGAGTGGCATTATAGTTCCAAATCAGGTTAGGATTTGGAGTGGACGGGAAACTGAAGATGGTGCTCCTTCTCAGTGGTGGAGGTCATGGTTTAGAAGTCTTTATACAATTCGTTTTTGAATAGTCTCAGTGGTGAAATGAAGTTATACTGCTTAGCTGTTAAATAGGGCTCCCAGGCTATCAGTCAAGTATTCTTCAATGGAATCCTACTAATTATAATCCCTTATCAATTTCAATGGTAGGCAGTGCCCTACACAATTTAGATTAAAATTAATTTCATTATCTATAAGTTAAAATTATGCAGAAGCTAATTAGATAGGAAAAGCATATGGCATATAGCTGGTGAGAGCAGTTTATTAGTTCTGGAGGACTGATGAACAGACAGTTAGTACAGAGCAGATACCTCGTGCTGGTGATGGCAGCCTTCAGGCTCTCCTGCTAAAGCATCAGAAAGCTCTCCCTCCACCCCATCCTTTATTATTTAACACTGGGTGCCATTTGTTAACTCCAGCTAACCAGCTATCTTGTTAACTGGGTACAAGATTCTAGCTTGTTTGCTCAGGAATGGTAAAATGGAGGCTTGTTCCGGGAGATCTGAACAAGTGACCCTGAAAGCTCCATTCTCTTTACTTATTCTGTTTTTTGTCTCTGGCTGCTAAGAACTGTTCATATTTTTGAAAGAACAAAAGGAATCACATTTCCTTCTATATCCTGATTCTAGGATTCTTAAAGCTACCACTCCTTACATAAGCTCAGAACTGAATTCCTGGCTTTTAAGTTTTCAAAATTAATTTGTATAAAAACAAAGATCGACGTGTACTCTAAGCACAGAACTTTTAACAGTGATCATCTCCTAATGACTAGCTGCACATAATATATATTTATTTAATAATTACATACAGTATCCACAATTGTAAAAGCATAATTCAAAATCCTTGGCTCACCATTTTCACACTTTCATCCCAATTCACACTCTGGTTTCACCCACGACCATAAATGGATGAAATGGGAGAATATTTTGGCGAAAGCTATGCCTTCTGGAAATGCTAGCAAAATAATAATCAATATCTTGTTCTGATATTCCAAAATCCATATTCCCACGAAGTGTGCTCCATTCTGTTTCACTATCTGCAAGTGCCTCACCATCCTGTGATACATAAACATTGGAATAGATAGATGGTGGCCTGCTCTGGGTATATTCTGCTACAGCTAAATCCAAGTGCTCAAGATCCAAAAGGTCTTGCTCTGTCCAGAGAACGGCTGATGGGTGGGTCCAAGATGCTTCAACTCTGGGTGTTGAGGTAGTTTGACGGTCCTCCACAGCATGATCCAAACAAGTACAACTTTTGAAAAAAAAAATGTAAAGAACTACAAGGATCAAAAATTGTGCAACTGTTTTCAATGAAATGGCCTGCTTGTAATCTAATTGCAAAGTTACGAAACAAAGATATCATGTAATTTCCGTTGGTTGTTATTTTTGGAGACACTATTTATTTTAAAGAGGACAATGAAGAATAAATGCAGATTGTGATCCATATAATGTCATGGCGCAGATTTTTCTGTTTAAATAACAATAATGCTGGGTACTCACTGTTATCTGTGCATAAATTTACACTTGAATGTAGGAGAGTTGAGATTTAGTATTGAATGTAGGGGGTTGATCAGTTTGCTGATGATATAAAAATTGGTGGGATGGTGAATAGTGAGGATAGCCCTAGAGTACAGGAGGATATAGATGAGCTGGTCAGGTAGGCTGATCAGCGGCAAATGAAGTTCAATCTGAATAAATGTGAGGTGATGCTCTTGGGCAGACTAAACAAGGCAAGGGAATACATGATGAAAAGCAGAACCCAGTGGGAAGCACTGAGAATCAGGGGGAACTTGGTATGCATGTATCCCAGTCGCTTGAGGTATATGGAAAGGTAGATAAAGTGGTTAAGAAGGCATATGGTTTATTAGCTGAGGCATAGAGTTCCAGAGCAGGAAGGTTATGCTGGAAATGTATAAATCTTTGGTTAGGCCACAGTTAAGTATTATGTGTGGTTCTGGAATCCAGATTATAGGAGGGATGTGATAGAACTGGAGAAGGTGAACAGGAGATTTGCCAGGATGGTGCCTGGGCTGGAGAGTTTCAGTTATGAAGACAAATTAGACAGACTGGCATTGTTTTCCTTGTAGCAGAGGAGTTTGAGAGGAAACATGACTAAAATGTAAAAAATTAGAGGGGCGTACATAGAGTAGACAGGAAGAAATGTTTTCCCTTGATGGAGAGATCAATGACCCTGGGGCATGGATTCAAGGTAAATGACAGAAAGTTTAGAGGGGATGTGAGGAAAAGTGTTTCAACCTGGAGGATGGTGGGAATTTGGAACTGACTGTAAGGGTGGTAGGGGCAGAAACCCTCACATTTATGAAGTATTTAAATGTGTACTTGCAATGGCAAGGCATACAAAGCTACGGGCCAGTTGCTGGGAAATGGGATTGGAATAGTTAGATGATTAATTTTGATCGGCACCGACTCGATGGGCCAAAGGGCCTGTTTTGTGCTGTAAATCTCTATGACCCTAAATCACACAGCAATTTGAAGTAAGGGCAGATGCACAATTTAACACAAACTCTTTAGCTTCTAGTCCACTCTTGTTTATCAGCTTCATAACGGCAAAATAAATGAAGTTAGTCCTCAGGCACAAATCCGACTGACAGATCTGGACGTGGGTGAACTTCCGCATGCAGTAGGAACAGCTACCTGACTGAAATTACAAGGCAGTGGACCAATAAAACATTGGTGGGCACAGGCCTGATCAATGGCAAGGTAGGGGTGGATAAGGAGTTACCAAGCACCATCAGCTGACAGTATCAGAGATCTGGACACTAATTTTAAGCAGCACCAAGCCATGCATCCAGTGCCTCCAAGTCAACAGTATCAGTGTGGCAGCAGCTCACAGGAACCATCGAGCTTCAAGTTCCTAGGAGTAAGTATCACCAATGAGCAGTCCTGGTCCATCCACGCTGACGCTACAGTCAAGAAAGCTCGCCAATCTCTACTTTCTCAGAAGGCTAAGGAAATTAGGAAATTCACGTCCACAATAATTCACCAGTTTGTATATATGTACCATAGTAAACATCCTATCTGGATGCACCTCAGCTTGGTATGGCAACTGCTCTGCCCAAGACTGCAAGGAATTTCAGAGAGTTGTGAACACAGCCCATTCCATCACACAAACCAGCCCTCCTTCCATTGACTCAGTCTACACTTCCCACTGCCTTGCGAAAGCAGCCAGCATAATCAAAGACCCCTCTCACCCTGATTATAGTCTCTTCCACTCTCTTCCATCAGGCAGAAGACACAAAAGTTTCAGTACACATACCTACAGATTTAAGAACAACTTCCTCCCTCTGTAATTAGACTTATGAACTGACCTCTCATATATTAGAGTTGATCTTTCTCTGCACCTTCTCTGTAGCTGTAACACTATAGTCTACATTCTGTTCTGTTACCCTGATGCACTTATGTAAGGTATGATTTGTCTGATTGGCACACAATACAATACTTTTCACTGTACCTCAGTACTTGTGACAATAATAAATCAAATCAAAATCAGCTTAAGCCACATGATTTCCTGGAAATGCTGTTTTGAGCTAATACAAAACAAAATCCGACCCTTTAAAAGCACAAGTCACTTTCATATACCAAAAAAATTATTTTTTCTTTAGAACCTGTTATGATCCTGGCTGATGTTGCCATTGGACAAGGTGGACAGGTCTTTATATTTCTACTTAACATGGTGCTCTACCACTGAAAACATAAGTACTTAATGCTGCAGATTGGTTTTAACATTGAAACAGAAGTTTCTTATATGAAAGAAATTAAAATAAAATATAAAAGATCAAGCTATTTGCATATAACACTATTTGAAGATTTCAAAACACACAAAGGTAAAATCCCATCCACTGCTTTTCATTGTTTATATAAATGATTTAGATGTGAGCATAGGACGTTTGATTAGTAAGTTTGCAGATGACATCAAAACAGGAGGTGAGGGGACAGTGAAGAAGGTTACCTCAGAGCACAACGGGACCTTGGTCAGATGGGTCAATGGGCCAAGGAGTGGCAGATGGAGTTTAATTTAGATAAATGTGAGGTGTTGCATTTTGGTAAGGCAAACCAAGGCAGGACTTATACACTTAATGACAGGGCCCTGGGGACTGTTGGCAAACAAAGAGACTTAGGGGCGCAGGTGCATTGTTCCTTACAAATGGAGTCACAGGTAGACAGAGTGGTGAAGGAGGTGTTTGTCATGTTGTCTTCATTGGTCAGAACATTGAGTATAGGAGTTGGGACACCATGTTGGGGCTGTACAAGACATCAGTGAGGCCACTTTTGGAGTACTGTGTACAGTTCTGGTCACCCTTCTTTCGTAAGAAGGTTGTTAAACCTGAGCGGGTGCAGAAAAGTTTTACAAGGATGTTGCCAGGATTGGTGAGTTTGAGCTATGGAGAGAAGCTGAACAGGCTGGGGCCATTTTTTTCCTGGAACGTTGGAGACTGAGGTTAATAAAATCATGAGGGGCATGGATAGGGTGAATAGACAAGGTCTTTTTCTGCGGTGTGAGGGTCCAAAACTAGAGGACATCGATTTAAGGTGAGAGGGGAAAGATTTAAAAAGGGCCAGGGGGTAATTTTTTTCACACAGAATGTGGTGTATGTATGGAACAAGCCAGAGGAAGTGGTGGAGGCTGGTATAGTTACAACATTTAAAAGGCATCTGGATGGGTATATGAACAGGAAGAGTTTAGAAGGATATGGGCCAATTGCTGGCAAATGGGATTAGGTCAGATTGGGATGGTGGATCTGGTCAATACAGATGAGTTGGACCAAAGGGTCTGTTTCCGTGCTGTATGATTCTATGACTCTATTTCCCAACACCATCACCCCACAGTACTCAAATACAAATTAGAATTCCCTTCTCCATCACATCTATAGAACTGTCCTCACTGTTTCTTTCGACTCTCAGTCCTGAAAGCTTGATAGCCTCTTCCTGGACTTCAAATAAACCCAATAGGATCCCAATAAAACACTTCTGTTCTGGAACTTTCCAACTAAAACTTTTACATTGTGGTAACCCATTCCCTAACTGTTTTTAACTAACTCCTTCCTCCAGAAGAAACTGTTTCTTACATCTGACTCCAGATAGATCTTCGAACTGAAATGAAAGCTTTCCAATTCATGGAATTTTCCTAAACAAAAATGAATTCTTGATTCTCTGTAACCAAAAGCAAGCTAATACCTTTCAATGTTTAATCCCTCATTATGCAAACAGACTTACATAATCACTCTGGTAGGCCACACCCCAGTCATCTGCTTAGATACATACTGGGTTACAAATCATGACCCTGGAAGGACTGACATGTTAATTATTAACCTTTCATATGCCTCTATTTAAAAATCCATGGTCTCAAAAAAGTTTTATATATGATAATATATATAAAACACACATCTCACATCACAAACCCAAATAATACTAATATATTACAAATCTTCACCACACAGTCACCACAGTGGCTATGTAGTCACATTTGGAATCTGGATCATATTCCAGTCAGTACATTACAGACATAGCAGAGCAGCTGTTGGAGGGTGTGGCAGCCAAGGGACCTGACAATCACAGGACTGTTGGAGGCCAGATTTATGTTGATAGTGAGTCTCTGGTCACAGCCACAAGAAAGCTACTGGTGATGCAGAGACTGGCAGGAAAGTATCTGGGTAAATGGCCAAAGACATTGTGCAGGTATGTGTGTGTGATAGAGGGGTCCATCCAGACCATGAATTCTGCTATGGTAGAGGTAGCAGCACATTGGTACATAGTCAGGAAGGAGTTGCCCTTTGAGTCTTCAACACTGATTCTGGATCCCATGAATTCTTATCGCACCAGGTCAAGTAAGTACAATGAAATTGCCAGGGGGAGTGGGGCTACCCTGTCAATCAATAACAGGAGTGCCACTATTCACCCAGCAAGTTGTCCTAAAGCACTAAGATGCTAAACTGGGTCTATAGCAGGTGATGAGTGAACCAAAAGACAGAAGCACCCACTTGACCTTGTCCTCACCATTCTACCTGTCACAAATGCATCTGTTCAGGATCATATCAGTCAGAGTGACAACTGCATAGCCCTTTGGACACAAAGTCTCACATTCAATTGAGGATGCCATGTATCGTGTTGTATGAGACAGTCGCTGGGCTAAATGGAATAAAATTAGAATGGATTAAGTATCTCAGACTGGACATCTATGATGCTATGAGTCATGAGAAGCAACCGAATTGCATTTAAACCCAGTCTGAAACCTTGTGGCCTAGAAATCCCCGACTCTATCATTACCATCAAGTCAGGGGATCAAATCCAGTTAAATGAAGAGTGCAGGAGGAGCAGTCAGGACAGCACCAGGTCTACCTAAAAATGAGATGCCAACCTAGAGCATGTACAACGTCGGAAGCAGTGTGCAATAGACAGAGCTAAGTAATCCTAGAACCAACAGAACAGATCAAAGCTTTACAGTCCTGCCACATCAGTGTGAATGGTGGTGGACAATTAAACAACGAACAGGAGCAGGAGGCTTCATAAATACCCCTATTTCAAGGATGGGGGCAGCACATCAGTGCAAAAGGAAAGGCTGAAGTATTTGCCTCTTCAGCAAGATGTACTGGGTGGATGATCCATTCTTCTGAAATCTGTTGCATCAAAGATGCCAGCCTTCAACCAAT
This sequence comes from Rhincodon typus, assembly GCF_021869965.1. Classification (NCBI taxonomy): domain Eukaryota; kingdom Metazoa; phylum Chordata; class Chondrichthyes; order Orectolobiformes; family Rhincodontidae; genus Rhincodon; species Rhincodon typus. The sequence continues at coordinate 30,326,017 of NC_063347.1, forward strand.
TCCACTCTCCATGAGATTGTTACAATCGAATTGTGAAGTGCACACTGATAATCGAACCTCACTATTCCACAAGCCGTCACAACTATATACATACCCATCTAGTCACCCAATATGATCAATGTGCCTGATTGACTGCTACTTAGGACAAAAGCATTTCACATCAGGTTTCATCGTTAACCGGAACATAACCATTTGTTGTAAACAAACATATTCTTTTACAACTCAAAAAAGAAGGTTCTTGAACTATACCCCTTTAAAATCATGAAATCCTAAAGTGCAAATAGAGACCATTTGGCCCATTGAGTCTGCACTGACTCACCAAAAGGCATACTACCGAGACCCACCCTTTACCCTATCCCTGTTATCCTGCATTTCCCATGGCTAATCCACCCAGCCTGCACACCTCTGGACACTATGGGCAATTTAGCCTGGCCAATCCAACTAACCTACACACAATTGGACTGTGAGAGGAAACTGAAGCATCTGGGGAAGTGCATGCAGACACTGGGAGAATGTGCAAACTTCACACAGTTGCCTGAGGGTGGAATCGAACCCAGATCCCGAGTGCTGTGATGCAGCAGTGCTTACCACTGTGCTACTGTGAGTATAGGAGCTGGGGTGGCACGTTGAGGTTGTGCAGCACATTGGTAAGGCCTCTCTGGAGTACTGTGTGCAGTTCTGGTCACGCTGTTATCGCAAGGATATTATTAAAATGGAGAGGGTTCAGAAAATATTTATCAGGATATTGCCAAGAATGGAGGGTTTCAGATACAAAAATAGACTGGATAGACTGGAACCATTTTTCAGTGGAGTATAGGCGGTTGAAGTGTGACTTTAATGAGGTTTAAAAAATCAGGAGGGATATAGATAAGGTGAATGACAAAGGTCTTTTCCCTAGGGTGGGGAATTCAAAACCAGGAGGCATATTTTTAAGGTGAGAAGAGAAAAACTTAAAATGGACATGAGGGGCAACTTTTTTTACACAGAGTGATTCATGTGTGGAATGAACTGCCAGAGAAAGTGGTGGATGCAGGCATAGTTATAACATTTAAAAGACATTTGGATAAGTTCATGAATAAAAAAGGTTTGGAGGATAATGGGCCAAGCACAGGCAGGTGAGACTAGTTTAGTTTGGGAACATGGTTGGCGTGGACTGGTTGGACCAGAGGGTCTGTTTCCATGCTGTGTGACTCTAGGCCTCTATGACTATGACACACACATTCATTCATGAATTAGACCAAACAAAGATTTGACAAAAATAAAATGGGTGAAAAAATATAGACAAAGAGAATTGATTTTTGCCAATTAAAGGTCCAGAGAACAAGGTGAAGAGTTATTTGTTACAGTTCTTTTGATTTTGGCAATGATGATACATCGTTGTCTGCAGACCAATGGCCAGTCTTTGATTAGACAGCTAATTGGATGGACCTAGGTCTTTAATTATATTTGAATTTTGTTTTAAGTCTCTGGGTGTTTTTGTCCTTTCCTTTACACAGATAGAGAGGAGAGAGAGACGTCTTCTGTTTGTTGGTGCTAGGTCTGTAACAACCTGCAGCTGGACCAATCCAGCAGCTATTGTTAGGCAGTTTATCTTTAGTTCAAAGACTCCTGGTGCCGCTCCGTCTCAATAACACAAAGGTTTCACAGCTTCAAAAGCAACTTAGTCTCTTACAGTGAACGATGCATACCACTTGAATTTCAGATTGCAAAACTCTCCTGATATTTTAGCCACACAAGTGTCCAACTTCTGTTTTAGGGTTCCGAAAAGAAAATAAACAAGTTGTGCCTTAGAAAATCAAAAACTGTTGAAGACCCTGGATGTTACAAAGGCTAGGGCCCTAATAGCATTTGGACAGTAGTACTGTATATTTATGCCCAATAATTAGCCACAACCTGAGTACAGCCATTCCAATACAGCTACAACACTGGCATCTATGTGACAACGTGGAAAATTGCCTAGTCACGACCTAGGCACAGAAAAAGCAGAACAAATCCAATCCATCCAATTATTACATCATCAGTCTACACAATATTATTGTCAGCGAAATCATGGAAGGAGTCATCAACAGTGCCATCAAGCAGCACTTGCTCAGCAATAACCTGCTCACTGACCAGGGCCACACAGACTCCAAACTCATTTCAACTTTGGTTCAAACATAGACTAAGGAGCTGAACTCTACAGGTGAGCTGAGAGTGACAGCCCTTGATATTAAGACAGTATTTGACTGAGTGGGTATCAACGAGCCCTAGTGAAATAAGTCTCAATGGGAATCAGAGGCAAAACTCACCACTAGCTGGAGTCAGAGAAAAGAGGACAACTGTGATTTTTGGAGGTTAATCATCTCAGATCCTCAATGTAGTGTTCTAGGCCCAATCATCTTCAGCTGTTTCATCAATGATCTTCCCTCCATCATAAGGTCAGAATTCAGACCACACAATGTTCACATTTATTTGCACTTCCCCAGATACTGAAGCAGCCTGTTTCCATATGCTGCAAAACCAGGACAACATTCAGGCATGGCCTGAGAAGTGGTAAATAACATTCCTGCCACACAAGTGCCAGACAATGGCAACTGCAACATGAGTGAATCTGACCATTTCTCTTTAACATTAAATGGTATTACCATAGTGAATGCCCCATTATCAACATTCTGAGGGTTTCTACTCAATAAACACTGAACTAAACTAGTTGTGTCAATACTGTGACTACAAGTGCAGCTCATGGGACAGGAGTTCTGCAATTCACTTTCCAGTGCCTGCCTATCACACAAAAGCACTAGTCAAGACTGTTAAGTGGGCAGTAAATGTTCATCTAACCAGCACCGTCCACGTCTCATGAATGAATTAAAAACTGCTCATTAACACCTCCACCTCCAGGCTGAGCTTCTCTAGAAATTTCTGAAGGAGGGTCTAGGCCCGAAACAACAGCTTTCCTGCTCCTCTGATGCTGCTTGGCCTGCTGTGTTCATCCAGCTCTACACCTTGTTATCTCAGATTCTCCAGCATCTGCAGTTCCTACCATCTCTGTTGGAAAAGCTCAGCAGGTCTGGCAGCATCTGTCATAGAACTCCTGAGGGTTCTGAGGAAGGGCCACCGGACCCGAAACATTAACTGTTTTTTCCTTCACAGATGCTGCCAGATCTGCTGAGCTTTTCCAGCAACTTTGTTTTTATTCCTGATTTACAGCATCCGCAGTTCTTTCCGTTTTCTTTTAAAGCCTCACTCCTCCCAACATCTACCACTCTACACAATAGCCCAGATCCTCTGTTTTTCTGATGCTAGTATCCATTGTATTCTCTGTCCTCTATCTTTATTGCACAGCCTTCAGGTGGCTACATCCCGCCCTTTGGAATATTCATTCTAAGCTGTTTCAAATTTGCATCCATTCTTTATTCTCTCCTTTGCCATTGCCATGACAGTCTGACCTACATCAGTGATTGAGGTCTATTATAGCCTTTATGTAATTTTAATACATAAGAAATCCTCAACTCCACTGGATATTTCACGAAGCAATTTTCAATATTAGTTCAAGGCTTCCACTATATGGGAACCTGCTTGTTTATATTGTGGGATGGAATTCATCATAATAGAAAAACACAGAAACAACTGCGCACTGAAAATATTCAATTGGCATGGTTTTCTAAGTTGCATTTCTCAATTTTGCTTCTGGCTACTCTAATAGCTAGAGAACGAATATGCAGATTAGTGACCAAAAAAAACAGGCTTATGTAGACAAACTGCCAATGACCAGAGAAATCATTTAAATTGCCACAATGGATAAGTTTGCTTCCAGAAAAACTACGAATATCCTTCTCTTCAGGTGGTCTCTGAATCCCCAAACCAGAAACATAGTTTAATTTATATTGCTGTACAATCACTGCTATCAGTGTTGCTATGAAAGGTAATGTGATCGAGAACCTGATTTATCAATTGCTAGAATGAAACAGACTAAGAAGAGAAAATTCGAACAACTATTATGGATCTTCGAAGTATCTGGAGCTGGGTTACAAAAGACAGACTTAAAGCTGAACTTGTTTTCACAGAGGAAAAGATTATTTAGAGGAAATTGAATCCAGATGTCTAAAATAGGAAGCACAGTGCAGCCATAAGTGGGTAATTGAACTGTGAATGAGCAACTAAAGGACAAGAGCACAAAATTAACAAGGCTCAAGATTAGTGGAAATTTTGATCCAACAGGATAATGGATACTCCAGCAACAGCAATTCACACTGGGGTATGATAGTTACTGCTTTAAAAATAAAGTTAAGAAACATTTATATCTTTAAATCATCTATGCAATATTATATTTCAAATGCTGCTGGTACTATGGGTGCATTATTATGTGAGCATACATTTGGTTGGATGAAACTATACAAATTTGATTGAAAAAAAATTAGGTTGAAATAAAATTCTAGGTACTGCTTGATAAGGAAAGACCAACAAACTTGATTCTACCATCACCTATGTGTAATTTTCTGAGTGCTGGATTCTACATAAAGCACTTAAATTGCAGAAGTTGAGCACCGTGATAAAACTCAAAAATTGCTTCTTTTAGTACCAGTGTTAAATAACGCATTTAGAATTCTGCTATACTAAGTCCTCAGATGGTGGAGTAGTGGTAGAGGGACATATAATTGGATGGATTTACGAAGTTGTTTCAAAAGACATAGGTCCATGGAAGTTAACATAGACCATACCATTATGAGGACGGGGTACAGTTTTGGAAAATTTGTAAGGATTAAAGATCCCTGAGCAGTTGTGTACAAATGAAATAGGACCAGAAGTAGGCCCTTTGATCAAGAATCTATCTACAGCTGCCTTAAAATATTCCACCGATCTCTGAGGAAGACAGATTCAAAGAGGCAGATCCTTCAGTGAGGGGAAAAAACCTTACTCCTTACTTAAATGGGCAACCTCTAACATTTAACCTTGAAAGCAGCTCTTTGATAAAGGTCCACAAGACAATGTTACCATTAGTAAGATATGAACATTTATCATCGGATTAAACATATTTTGCACACAACATTTACAACTGAGTAAAAGCAGTGTCTTTCAAGTGCTGGGTCTTATACCCGTTTAGGTACTGTGTAAAGCCTGGAGCAGTAAAAAGTGGGGAAAGTGGATACTCCATGCTCTCAAATTTGTTGGAAGACTAACCTGAGGGAACCACTGATCACAGTTGGGTAGCTGGAAAAATTATTGCCATGACGACAGGCTATTTTGCTCCCTCTCCTACGCCTCTTCATTGGCTCCTTTTCTTTTTCAGTTTTAGCATCCTGATTCTCCAAGAGAGTGTTCGATTTTCTAAGAAAGATGACAACATGACTATTAATGAATATTTCCATTGTTTGCATTAGAGAAGTGCCAATTCTAACCGGTAACATTTCAGTGAGTAGTAAATATAAACTGATTATCTATATTTTCTATGAATATAACCATAAAATAATTTCAGATTTGTAAGAAAACATATTTGGAAATGTAGTTATTAGAAATTAAACATCTAAAACTGCAATGACATCCTTGAAACCAACAGAGGAAATGCTATAAACACTCCAGTCAGTCAGCATCTACAGGCACATTAACATTTTATGTGCAAACCATTTGCAAGAACAGTAGTTAAAGTGAAACAGAACAATGAAGAGAAGGCAGGGAAAATGTACACCTTGAAGTAGCTCTTGGAATAGGTGTAAAACAAAGCAGTCAGCTAATCTGCATTTAGTCACTGCAATACAGAGGAGACGGTACATCAGTTTGGAAATGACAGAAAAGGAAAACATGAATTTATATTGTGTATTTCATAACTTAAAAAAGTAAATACAGCCAAAAAAGTACTTATGAAGAATGCCACTATTTTTAATATAGGAAGCTCATGAGCGTGCAGCAAACTTCCACAAACAGCAAAGTGACAATGTTTAAATTGCTGGTTATGGAATAAACATTGGACTATTCGCACTATGGATAATATTATACTATGGATAATTCTTTTGCTCAGGAGAGCAGACAGGGCTTTGGATTAACATTGCATCTGAAAGGTAGCACCAATAGTGCAGCATTGGTAGAATCATAGAGGTCCACAGCATAGAAATGACCCTTCAACCCATCAAGCCTGTGCTAGTAAAAAAAACCCCCATGTAACTAATCTAACCCCATTTCCCAGCAATTGATCCATAGCCTTGTATATCTTGGCATCTTAAATGCACATCTAAACATTTTTCAAATATTATGAAGGTTTCTGTCTCTACCACCCTTACAGGCAATGAGTTCCAGAAAAGAACTTTTCCTCACTTACCGCATCTAAACCGCCTGCCCTTATGCTAAATCTATGCCCCCGATCATTGATTCCTCCATCAAAGGGAAAAGTTCCTGTCTGTCTACCCTATCTTTGCCATCATAATTTCATGAAACTTAATCAGGTCCCCTCTTAATCGCCTCTGCTCCAAGGAAAACAACCCCAGTCTGTCCAATCTCTCTTCATAACTGAAGCTCTCTAGATTTACATCCTGGTAAATCTCCTCTGCACCCTCTCCACTGCACTCATACTGTTCCAGAACTGCATTCAATACTCTCGTTGTACTACACTAGATGATCAACCTAAATACATGTAAGTTGGTATTTCACCCAAAAATAAGGTTGAGGCTTTGGACACTGGTGTGGGAGGAAGTTTGCTGATGATACAAAGCTAGCTGGGAATAGAAACTATGATGAGGACACAAAGAGGCTACAAAGAGATATAGCACTGTGCAAATGGAAAACAAAGTGGCACACAGACTATAATGTAGGGAAGTGTGAGGTTATTTACTTTGGTCATTAGAATAGAAAAGTACAAAATTTTTTAAAAAGCAATGTGTTTATGTTCACAGGGACTTGAGCCTACTCAAAGAACACAGAAAGGCTGCTTGCAACTAGAGTGAACAATTAGGAAAGCAAATGCACTTTGTCTTTCATTGCAAAGAGACTTGAGTACAGGAATTATAAGATTAAGAATAAGGGGAACACATTTTGAGAATGAATTCATGTTGGAGATGGTAAAAATGGCAGACGGCAAAAAATATGGCAAATGTGGGAGCTGTTTGATTTGAGATTATGGATAAAAAGTGAGAAATACATCCATCAAACTGAAGAGCAATTCACTAGGAAGTGATGAAAAATATTTCAGAAGCTCTGGTATTACAGGTGGCATCAGCAGAGTAAGCAAAGGCAAACTCAGATAAAGGAATGGAGCTCTTACAGGAAGAAATAGTACAAAGGGACAGGGGAAGGAAATTCAGAGTTGCAGTTGTTAGTGGATTTGTAAAGATGGACATATAGTTAAGAGGCAAAAACTGGAACATGTGGTAGTAAGTGGAGAAATTGAGAGTAGCAAAAGGAAGGCAAAGGAGGAAATACATGAGGAGTAAGAAACAGAATAAGTACAAAATTTGAGAACAACTAAAATGTTAGGCATTATTGAAAACTGGATATTTGGGAGTCATGATCACCTAAGTTGCAGAAGCTTGCCCTGAAAGAAGAAAATGTCAATGGAAAATCTGTCTGTAGGGATGAAGAGAGAGAAGTGCAAGAAGGAAAGAGAAAGATCAGAAATGGATCGTTGATAGGGATGGAAAATGTAATGAGATTCTCTAAGTCAGCACGAAAGCAGGAAGCAGAACTGACACAGTCATTCAAACCTTAGGAAAACAGATCAGGAAGGAAATACAAGTATCATTAGAATAAGCAGCATTGAGCATTTCCTATGTCATGACATTCACAGTTCAGCAGCAAATGGACTTCACAGTGGCACTTGTAACTGGAGTAGGTGAGTGCAGTTAAAGGGAATATTGTTCAAGATGAGAACACATTCAACCTGGCACTGGAGAGCATGGTGAATGGAAGATGATTGGGAAGCTGATCAAAAAAGAAATTGAGGACCCACAGGCAGGCCTGCGGAAGGACAGAAATGTAGAGGCATTGTGGGCTAGTGAAGATCAGTGCAATGTGCTCTGAAAATAGCACATCAGACAGTGTGCCAATCTTTCAATGTCCCCAGGACACAGCTGAATTTTTAAAGGAGAGCAGGGATGAGAGGATTTGCTAATCACATGCTTCGAGTTAACTGTTAAACTCATAGAAGAATTTATTATCAGGCTGGAGAGAAACAGAATTAAAATGTCAATGCAAACAGAAAGTGTGACCCATTGTAGGGCACACTTGATGCAAAACCATGAGGAGCACAGTGGGGAGTCATTACTGATTATGGTTATTGGTAAAAACTCTTATCCAAAAAGGATAGTCAAATGAGGGTGGCCATGCTTTGGCACAAAGGTGCCATCATTTGAACACAGTGGCAAGCCCATTAATTGGATGCCAAACTCAGTTCCTGGCCATTACGATCTATGCTTTTAAAACCTGTGTTGAATCAGATGTGGGATTGGAGCCAAAAAGCCTGAACTGAGAAACTTGCCCAACATGTCCATCATAAGCAATGCACAGCACATGATTCTCTTTGCGATTGTAACTGAATGGATCTGACCTATTCTGCACCTGACCAAGCCGTTCCAAAACATCTACCGATATAATTTTCCGACTCAGTGAAAACATCTTTGCACATAGAGAACCATGTCCAATACAAATAGCTGGTGCTCAGGGTTAACCCAGTTATATTCAGAAACAAGACAAATGACTGAAAATACAAAAAATCTAAATTGTACAGACTGAAATATCATTAAGTAGGAATTAAAGCTTCTAGTCTTAGCCTAAGCTCTCAGAATCCACGTAAAAATAGTTGTACGAGATATGAAGCACCATGAGGCACAACTGTGAATGATGGTTTCCCATGCTGCCTCATCTTCAGGGTATCAAAAGAAACTCAGTTCCCTATTTTTTAGAGATCTATTATAAACCAATGATTTTGTGCCTAATCCAGTATTGCAGAAATTGCATTACAAATAAAGAACAATGTCATTTTTTGTTTTACCTTCGCTTTCTGCAGTCAACTAGAACAAAGGCACCTGCAGCTCCATACCCGAAAAAGCCCAGCAATGGCCACAGAAGGGAATTCACTGCCATTCCCCATGTCAGCTGGAAAATCCAAATTGTCAATAACGTATAATACCAAAAAAAGGAACATTAAGAAAACAGCTATATGCAATAATTTAATGTTCAAGACATAACTATTATTACTTCTACTTTATATACTTCATGTGTTGCTGGGTGTTATTTACATACATTAATCTACACAAACTTATGTGAATATGCAGCACTTGTTTCTGAAAACTAATCTTGACATTGCACAATTAGAAATAAATCTAAACTTTTACCAAAGCAAACACATTTTTCAACTCGTGGTTAAACTCATATAACTAGTATCTAAAATACTTGATGGTCATTATAGTTTATTTTTGAAAGCCGGTAAATTGCTTTGCTGAGGCGGTTGCCAACATTAATTTCCTTTCATTCTTACATCATTTCCTTTCTTGTTTTCCCACTATTGTTCTACTGTTTCCTTGGCCAAAGTCTCTGCTTGCATAGCAACAAAAATATGTGTCCCTTTGACTTCTCAAACTAAAGAATAGTTGCATTTCCCTAACATCTGTGATAGGGTGAAAGATTAATCTCTTAAATGCCATATGATTCACCACACCACTGAAAATAAGTTGAGAATTTTTCTGAGCTTGGTTTTGGGGAAGAAAACACTGATTTTGTGTTTATGCATATCTGTGTCCTGGGGTTTTCAGGCCAGCCTACCTGTTTTTCCCTGATCACTTCATGAGGCTTGAATGGATTGTAGAAACATGGGAAGGTGGTATTAATCTAAAACGGAACAAAACAGACAACACCAATTGAAAGATATATGAGATTACAGTATATCAAACACACGATTAAATCCTTAATTTCAGATTCAAAATAGACTCTAGGACATTACAAATGCGGCAGATAAACCATCCTAAAGATTGCATGTTTGTAGTTATATTAACAGGAAAATAGGAAAAGAGTCAATTTCAAAAATGAAAAAAAAACAAGCTCACAAACAGGAGCAGTTTTGGCTGAAATGAAAGTCATCTTCGATTTAAATTTGTAATTCCATTAAACTTGCATTGCTAACACCCCATTGACAATTTTCCTTCTCCAGTTGGGAAAATAAGTGTATCAGAGGCTTCATTAGTGCTATTATGTGACTCTTTGTGAAACTAGCTCTGGTACGCCTTTTCTCCTTAAGAACAGCAGTCATTCATCACTTAACACCCTAGTGCAGAATCAGCAAGACCTGACAGAAAGACTGAGTTAACAAATCGTCATCCAAGTTTATAGGCCAGTAAAACAGGGCTATTCGACTATACTGGGATTCTCCATTGTTTATTGAAATGAAGACGATTTTCCAATGGATAATAAAAATGGTGTAAGATCGAGAATCTGCAAGTTATGGCCCCACAGGGCAGTACTGCAAAACTCCAACTTCAAAAATGGAAACAATTAATAAAGTCACCATAGTCCTGCCCTCTCCTTAGAGAGAGATGACTGGTGGTGCTTTAACCTGAGGTTCACCATGCTTCAAGTGAGGAAAGGAAAGAGAAACCTTCATGGTAACCTCAGCTTATGTAGGAATTGAACCCATATTGTCAGTGTTAACTCTGTACTACAAACCAACCCTCCAGCCAGCTGTGCTAATCACCCCACTAAACAGTCATTAACACAAATGAGCAAAATGTAGAGATGCTAAAAAGTCAATGGTACACAAATTCCAATCAGGAAGAAATGAGTGGATTCAAGCATACAATAATTTACTTTTAACCAGAATTTGCTTAACAGACTTTACCTGCCCAAAATCTTGAAGATAATTCACTACACAAGCAGATCTACTGTAGTCTTCTCGCCAGCCTTGACAGTGCACTAAACGATCAGCAAAAACCCCATGACGACCAAAAGTAAAAGAGCACTAAAGAAATTAGATAATCTAATAAGAATTGGTTATGGTTTACCTAACGCTGTAAATACCATTATCTATATCACCAATGATTTATATAAGATTGTACCTTTTATTCCAAATGTTAAGTTTTATAAGATCTAATAACATTTGATCTTCTACTCAGTCTGCCCAATGAGAAGCCTATGTGATCTAAGTGTCATGGCGAGCAGCTGCCCAGGGGCATGTCCTATTGAAACCAAAGTGCCAGCTTGGCCAAAGAGAGAAAATATCCCAGTGGGAAGGACAAGGAAACAACTGCTTATGTGAATAGCAGGGAGAAAGCTGTTCTCTGTTCATCACCAGAGAGAATGCTGGTGGGAGTTTAGTCTCTGGTCAAACAGTCCAGACCTGTGGAATTTTTAAGGCACTGGATAATTCTCTCTGACATATCCAGGAGAAGGAGTGAGCCTTGCTGTGGGAAGTTGATTTAGAGATTCTCAGAGGATCAAGGAAGCACTTGGACACTCAACATCATGACTCAGCAAAACAGGGACAAGAAAGTCTCTTGGAAGTTAGGAGTAACTTTGGACTGGTTCCTGTAAAGAGTATAATTCTTCAGAAAGTGTGGCGCAATGCATAAACACTGCATGCGTTTTTCAGTCGCGTTAGGAAATTACAGAGGGATATCTTTTCTGTAGTTTACTATGTTAGTTGATGTTGATTTTAGTTTTTGTGAAAGTTAAGGTCATATAAAGTGAAATCTTGTGTGATCCATCGAGTTGGTCACTGGGAACTCAACTTTTTTCTAAAACATTTTTAGTTTCTACATAATTCATAGCATTGTAAATTTTAAGTATTTGACATTGTTCCAATTAGAGTTCCATTCAAAAATCATTTCTGAAAGAAAGATCATTGGTACTTGGGGATTAATTGAACACTCTTCACATGAGAGTGCAGAAGACCATGCCAAGCATGCCTGAAGATAAGGTGTCAACCTGATTAAGCTCCAAATGGGACTTATTGCACGCCAAACAGCATTAAGCAACAAGTGATAGAAGAGCTATGCAATCCCACATCCAATGGATCACATCTAAGCTCTGCAATCCTGCCACATCCAGTCCTGATGGTGATGGACAATTAAACAAATCACTGGAGGAGGAAGCTGCACAAATATCACCATCCTCAACAGCGGAAGAGTCTAACACATCAGTGCAAAAGATAAGGCTGAAGCATTTGCAGCAATCTTCAGCCAGAAGTGCTGAGTGAATGATCCATCGCAGCCTCATTCAGTGGTTTCCAGCATCATAGATGCCAGTTTTCAGCAACTTTGATCCACGGGATATCAAAAAATGGTTGGAGACACCACATACTGCAAAGGTTATGGGGCCTGACAACATTCCAGCAATAGTACTGAAGACTTGTGCTTCAGAACTTGCCACTCCCCTAGCCAAGCTGTTCCAGTACAGTTACAATACTGGTATCTATTGACAATATGGAAACGTATGTCCTGTACACAAAAAGCAGGACAAATCCAAACCAGCCAATTACCGCCCAATCAGTCTACTCTCGATCATCAGTAAAGTGATGGAAGGTGTCATCAACAGTGCTATCAAGCAGCACCTGCTCAGAAATACCCTGCTCAGTGATGCCCAGTAGGGGTTCCAGCAGGGCCATTCAGCTCTGGACCTTATTACAACCTTGGTTCAAACATGGCCAAAAAAGCTGAATTCCAGAGGTGAGGTGAGAGTGACTGCCCTTGACATCAAGGCCTCATTCGACCAAGTGTGGCATTAAGGAGCCCTAGCAAAACTGGAATTGATGGGTATCAAACTCTGAGCTGGTTGGAGTCATACCTGGCACATAGGAAAATGGGTGTGGTTATTGGAGGTTAGTCATCTCAGCTCCAGAACATCTCTGCAGGGGTTCCTCAGGGTACTGTCTGAGGCCCAAACATCAATGACCTCTTTCCATCAGAAGATCAGAAATCGGAATGTTCGCCCATGATTGCACAATGCTCAGCACAATTCGTGACTCCTCAAATACTGAAGGAGTCCATGTTCAAACATAACAAGATCTGAACAATATCCAGGCTTAGGCTGACAAGTGGCAAATAACATTCATGCCACACAAATGCCAGTACTAACCATCACCAATAAGAGACAATCTAACCACCGCCCCTTGACTTTCATAGTGTTTCTATCACTGAAATCCCCCCTTATCTACATCCTGGAGGTGACTATTGACAAGAAACTCACTGCACTCACCATTTATATATATCGGCTACAAGAGCCAGGTCAGAGGTTAGAAATACTGTGGCGAGTAACTCATCTACAGATTCCCAAAGCCTATCCACCATCTACAAGGTATAAGTTAGGAGTGTGATGAAATACTCCCCACTTGCCTGGAGGAGTGCAGCCCCAATAACACTCAAGAAACTTGACACCCATATCCCACAAGAGAATAAAAAAATATCATTCCTATGTCTTACTGGTTTTTTACTGATTTCTCCCTTAGGTTCCCAAATCCTACCCCTACATAGAGATCCATTCCTTACTGTTTGGCCTCACTATCTGGTACCAGGTACCTTTGTTCTATTTGAAACATTGAACATCCACCTCACTCCTTATTTTTCCAGCTCTTACATGTAACCTCTTAAAATAAAACAATAGGCCCATTTTCCAAATTGTGCTGCCAACACTTAAAAAGGAATGTAAAACTCTGTCCTTGTTGAGTTCTCTTCCCAGTATTGTGTTCCTAATAATGTTAAAAAACTTATTTCCTATTCCAAGCTATTTAAAAATAAAACTGCATTAGTGCTCTTCACTGTTGGGGTGATACAGGCATGCAATGCTACCAGTGTAAAAGTGTGCATCCTCTGATCACATCCACTGTGACCAATGTCAACTCTACCAATCACAAATCATCAATCTTCCTTCTCTGTCCATATCAAACCCACTTCCTGTGTAACAATTTTAAACCCTGCTTTTTATGTTAACGTTCATACTAAATCATGACAGCATTCTTTTACAGAAAGTTCCTGTTTCCTTTCTACTTTCTGATTTGTTTTGCTCAATTAGTTGTTTGACCGAGTTCTGAAGATTGCTTCTCACCTGCTGACAGTTTACCAAAGCTTGTTCATTCTCCATTATAATGGCACTCCTCTTGGAACCGTCAGGTAGATGAAAAATAACCTGGTGACATGAAGAAGCTTCAGTTTAGACTAGGAAAGGGAATCTTGCAGAGTTAACTTGTCTGTTCCTATGTACTTCAAGAATTTGCCATATTTTCATTGGGGCTGCATCTGGACCTACTTTGAAAGGTAAGTTACAATTAACTAATTTAACCACTAACACGCCTCTCTCTCTAAAATACGCATCCTAAGCACCATGTCATAATTGTTTCCACATTGCAGTTTTTATTGGAGCCTCGAATCTTGTATGTGCTTTTTCTGAGTGAACACCAATGTGCAGTTGCCCCACAGTTCCAGTGTCAGCAAACACAGCCTCTTTGCACTGTGTGGAACTCCAGGGTTCAGTGAAGCAGCAACTCTGCAAACAGAGACCAATATATTGGCGTGAGCAGAACCACTCAGTGGCTGTGTGCCCTTTTGATTTTAAACTGCATATACTTTCACTTAATTAGCTCAAACTATGTTATCCATTGGAGAATCCTTTTTACTCCAGCAATGTGGCAGATTGTCCAGGTATATCCTGTTCACAAAGAAAAAACACACAAGAACCTTGATCCATCATCTGGATACACCTTGGCAATCCATTCTGATGGTGGCATAGGTCTCCAGCGGAGGGCACCCCCTTAGCACTGGGGATCTGGGATAATGGGGTGTTGCACACAGCCGACCCATAGGTTAGGTTGGTTCACAGACTCACAGTAATTTGTTATGACCTGCGTTTATATTAACTGCTATGGACTCCAGCCTCTCTTTTGCATTTTAAAGAGGTTTTTGTTAAAGTACAGCTGCTCTTTGGCCCCACAATCCTGCTCTCTGGACACTGTTGATGAAACTTTTCATCACTTTACTGAAGTTCGAGAGTAGGTTGGCAAGGTGGTGATTGGCCGGGTTGGATTTGTCCTGCTTTTTGTGGACAGGACATACCTGGGCAATTTTCCACATTGTCAGAGAAATGCCAGCATTGTCGCTGGACTGGACAATCCTGTTTGAGCCCTGGTTAATTCTGCAGCCAGAGGCTTCAGTACTGGTTCTGAGAATGCTGTCAGGACCCATAGCCTTTGCAGCGTCCAGTGTCTCCAGCTATTTCTTGATTCTGTAAGGAACACCCTTTCTCCCTTTTTGGACGAAAACCAAAATGGAAGTCAAACCCTGCTAAAAGAGAGAGGAAAGTTTTGTAACTTGAAAATAAAATAGATTCATAAACTCAGACATGTTAACTGCACAGACATGTTAACTGCACTCAGCCTACATATCAGTGCCACTCAACAAATCTCTGACTACATTTATCCCATTTTCCAGCCTTTAGCCCTGGAGGCCATGGCAACACAACTAAATAGCTAAATACCGTGTAAATGTTTTGAGAGTTTCTGACTCAATCTCCCTGTCAGGTAGTGAGTTCCAGACTCCCACCATCATCTCAGTGAAACAAAATTCTCCTCAGCTCTCCTCTTACCCTTCTATCTCTTATTTGAATTCGATGCTTTCTGGTTGTTGAGCCATCTAATAATGGAAAAAGTGCCTTCCTACCCATCATATCTCAGCCTCGCATAATCTTATACACCTCTATCCAATCCTCTCTCAACCTTCACTGCTTCAGTGAAAACAACCCAACTATCCAAACTTTTCTCATATCTCAGACCCTCCAGCCCAGGAAGCATCCTGATCAATCTCCTCTGCACCCTCTCTACTGTAATCACATCTTTCCCATAATTTGGTGACCAGAAATGCACACTGTACTCCAGTTGTGGCCTAACCAATGTTTTATACAGTTCCAGCATAACATTCCTGCTCTTGTATTCTACACTTCAGCTAACAAAGGCAAGTACTCATATGTCTTAGAGTTATCCCTAAACCTAACCCTAACCCCTTCAGAATATCCTGCAGCTGTTCTTTATTTTTCTTTACTCATTCATGGGATGAGGGCGTCGCTGGCTAGGCAGCATTTATTGCCCATCCCTAATTGCCCTGAGGACAGTTAAGAGTCAACCACATTGTCGTGGATCTGGAGTCACATAGGCCAGACCAGGTAAGGATGACAGTTTCCTTCCCTAAAGGACATTAGTGAACCAGATGGGTCTTTCCAACAATTGGCAATGGATTCACTGTCATCATTAGATCCTTAATTCCAGATATTTATTGAATTCAAATTCCACCATCTGCCATAGCAGGATTCAAACTCAGGTCCTCAGGACATTATCTGGGTCTCTGGATTAACAGTGCAGCGATAATACCACTAGGCCATCTCCTTCCCATGTTCTATGATATCCTTGAACCAAATACCCAGAAGGCAACATACCATTCTGGAATCACATCTACAGATGCAGCAGTATCTGTCCACTCCTCTCACTCATGAATTCCCTACCTCAATCGCCTTTCCACACTTCTCGCACTATGAGCTGAACCATTCACAGTGTCATGGTCTTGTCTGACCTTTGGAGAGGAACCATCATTCTCACCGTTTTCCCAAGGCCAAAACCGCTTCGTGAGCAAAATGCAATTAAGGAATTCCCTCAATACCTGCCTGGTCCCCTTCTTCTGTCCAGCAGGCACCCATTCACAGGATCATACAGTACCAAAGAGTCCTTTGGGCCCATCGAGTTTGTACTGCCACTTTCTCTGCTTGCACTTTCTTAAGCTGCAGGTGACCACATCCTTGTAAATATTTTAAGCTATACTTACGATCTTAGCTTAAATTAATCTCAAGTCCAGAAGAGACGAACGAAATATCCACCAAATACATACCAGCTGTCCTGTGACATGACACTTTGATCTTGAAGTGTCTGTACAATGTTGCTTTTGGAGCAGTTAGATTGTAACATTACTGAGATAGAGCGGCACCGGGAGTCTTTGAGTTAAGGAGGATCTGCCTGACAACAGCTGCTGGACTGATCCAGCTGCAGGTTGTTACAGACCTCTGAGGGCAGTGCAACCAGGATCACCTAGAGCCGATAAACAGAAGACATCTCTCACCTCTCTCTCACTGTGTAAGAGAAAGGACAAAAACCCCCAGAGACTTAAAAGAAAGAATTCTAATATAAGTGAAGGCCTAGGTGCATCTGATTAGCAATATAACAAAGACCGATCAATGCTCTGCAGACAACATAGTATCATCATTTTCAAAATCCAAAGAACCGAGACAGATAACTCTTCATCTTGTGATCTGGACTTTTAACTGACAGAAAATGTTTCTCCCTGTCTATATTTTTGATAATACTTGTGTCAAACAATCTATCTTTTGTCGGTCTTATTTGTGAATGAATTGTGTTTGAGGAATTAAAGGGGATAGGTTAAGTCACATAGTAGATGAATGATCCTTTTTTTCTCTGCCATTTGTTAAAGAATAAGTTTGTTTGCAATAAATAGTTGTTTTCCTATTAATAGTGACAAGTGGTGTAAATTACACCTCAGTGGTTAATTCAGTATTTATGGTTTTCTAATGGCTAAAAGAATGGCGGCATTTGCTTATCAGCCAACTCCTCCCACTTATGTTGTAACAAAGGCTTGGGGACTAGTCTGGGATCTTTAAATGGTGTCAATGAAAGATTGGAAATAGACTAAGGATAATTGATAAAGGATAAAAGAACAAGATACCAGGTTTCTCATACTGAAATAAGATGGCATTGGAAGCAGTTAAAACCATCCTGTTGTTGAAAGAGGTAACTCTGATGGTTTTACAGTGATTAACAAGAGCCAAGCTGATAGAATTGGCAAATAAATTAGAGGTCGAACGGTCTGTCAGAGCCTAGAAGGCAAAGGCAATTAAAGTATTGGCAAAGCACCTAGGACTGATGGACAAACAGGAGACTAGGTGCACTGAGTGGTAAGTTACTTGAGCTAGCATGAATTCATTAGTTAACGCAGTGTGAAATGAAGAGGGAACTGGAAGATTTATCAAGATGTTGCCAGGAATGGAGGGGTTGAGTTACAAGGAGAGGCTGGATTGGCTAAGGACTTTTTCACTGGAGGATAGGAGGTTGAAGGGTGACTTTATAGATGTTTATAAAATAATGAGGGGCATAGATAAGGTGAATAGCAAAGGTCTTTTCCCTAGGGTAGGGGAATTAAAAACTAAAGGGTATATTTTTAAGGTGAGAGGAGAAGGATTTAAAAGGGACCTGAGGGTCAACCTTTTCTCACAGAGGGTGGTTCTTATGTGGAATGAATTGCCAGACAAAGTGGTAGATGCAGGTACAGTTACAATATTTAAAAGATATTTGGACAGGTACATGAATAGGAAAGGTTTGGAAGGATATTGGCCAAATGCTGGCCCGTGGGACTAGTTTATTTCGAGAAACTTGGTCGGCATGGACGAATGAGACCGAAGGGTCTGTTTCCATGCTGTATGACTCTATGACTCAATAACTTAAAAGACTTCATCTTGAGGAAGAAGAGAAATAGAAAGAATGAAGCAAAGGCAAAGGCATGAGAAAGGTAATTAAAGAGCATGAGACTAGAAATTCCACAGAGAGAAGGATAAAGAAAAGGGAAAGAGATTGGGAAAGCAAGTTAAAATTAACAAGGCACTGATGAGCAAAATCGTAGTCATAACCTAAAGTCCATACCTGGTTAAAGCTGTGATTGAATATGCTCTTAACGGATGGTAATGTACATTTTCTCAATTAATTTGCACTTTAATTACTATTAAAGAGCAGGATAATTATTTTAATACCTGCATTCAAAGAATGGATCTTCATAAAGGTGAAATAAGTTCAAATCATATTAAATTAGAACTTGTCAATCTTACCTTGATCTGAACACAAGGAGAAAATGTGTCTCTCCCAGAGCCACAACTGCCCTGAGGTTCCTGTTGGGTCCCAAGCACAGTGCAGGTGCTGCCAGTGAAATTTAAGACTGTTGATGGGAAAAGTGAAATGGGAAAGAAATTTTAATTTAAACTATAAACTTGATGATAGATTTTTATATCACAAGATTATCTTTGGGCAGCTTGCTCTCATATTCCAATACTGACAAATGAAACCTTGCTTCTTACTAAATCCCCTGTCTGTCATGGTAGGATTGCAACTCACTAAATGTCACCTTTTTTATCTTCCTGCAACACTTCAGGACCTTCACATTTTTTGAACAAGCTTGTTTCTTTCACTTCTCTTGCTTCTCCTTTAAAATTCACTTGATTGCCTCTCATGGTCACATTTAAGCATTTCATAGACACTCTCTAATAAACGTAAAATACTGCTGATTCTGGAAATCAGAAATAAAAACAAAATGTGCTGGAAAAGTTCAGTTGGTCTGGGAGCATCTGTAGAGGGAGAAACTGAGTTACATTTTAAGTTCAATATGACTTCTTCAAAATGGAAGGTTCTGAGGAAGAGTCAAAGAATCATAGAGTCATAGAGTTGTACAGGATGGAAACAGATCCTTCGGTCCAACTCATCTGTGCTGACCAGATATCCTAAATTAATCTAGTCCCATTTGACAGCATTTGGCCTATATCCCTCTAAACCCTTCCTATTCATATACCCATCCAGATGCCTTGTAAATGTTGTAATTGTACCAGCCTCCACCACTTCCTCCGGCAGCTCATTCCATACATACAACACTCTCTGCGTGAAAATGTTGCCCCTTAGATCCCTTTTAAATCTTTCCCCTCTCACCTTAAACCTATGCCCTCTAGTTCAGGACCTGCCCACCCCGGGGAAAAGTCTTAGTCTGTTCACACAATCCATGCCCTTCATGATGTTTATGAACCTCAATAAGGTCACCCTTCAGCCTCCAATGCTCCATGAAAAATAGCCCCAGCCTATTCAGCCTATCCCGATAGTTCAAACTCTCCAGCCCTGGCAACATCCTTTTAAAGTTTTT
The DNA here is from genome assembly GCF_021869965.1 of Rhincodon typus. Taxonomy (NCBI): domain Eukaryota; kingdom Metazoa; phylum Chordata; class Chondrichthyes; order Orectolobiformes; family Rhincodontidae; genus Rhincodon; species Rhincodon typus. Next base: position 30,345,909 of record NC_063347.1, read on the forward strand.
CTGAATCCTTTCAAGTTTCACAACATCCTTCCTATAGCAGGAAGACCAGAACTGCATGCAGTATTCCAAAAATGGCCTAACCAATGTCATGCACAGCCGCAATATGACCTCCCAACTCCTATACTCAATGCACTGACCAATAAAGGCAAGCATATCAAATGCCTTCTTCACTATCCTATCTACATGTGGTATCCACTTTCAAGGAACTATGAAACTGCAATCCAAGGTCTCTTTGTTCAGCAACACTTCCCAGGACCTTATCATTAAGTGTGTCAGTCCTGCCCTGATTTACCTTTACAAAATGCAGTATCTCACATTTATCTAAATTAAACTCCATCTGCCACTCCTTGGCCCATTGTTCTGATCAAGATCCCGTTGTACTCTGAGGTAACCTTCTTCGCTGTCCACTACACCTCAAATTTTGGTGTCATGTGCAAACTTACCATCCATACCTCCAAAGTTCACATCCAAATCATTTATATAAATGACAAAAAGCAACAGACCCAGCACCAATCCTTGTGGCACACTGCTGGTCACAGGTCCCCAGTCTGAAAAGCAACCCTCTATAGATCTAAATAGTGGCACCATGTAAGCCAACCTCCAGTCTTCTGGCACCTCACCTGTGGCTATCGATGATATAAATATCTCAGCCAGGGACTCAGCAATCACTTCCCTCACTTCCCACAGAGTTCTAGGGTACACCTGATCAGGTCCCAGGGATTTATCCACCTTTAAGACATCCGGCACTTCCTCCTTTGTAGTATAGACATTTCTCAAGATGTTGCTATTTATTTGCCCATGTTCTCTATCTTCCATATTCTTCTCCAAAGTAAACACTGATGCTAAATGCTCATTTAGTATCTCTCCCATCTCCTGCAGTTCCACACATAGGTGGCTCTGCTGATCTTCAAGGGGCCCTATTCTCTCCCTAGTTACCCTTTTGTCCTTAATGTATTTGTAGAATCACTTTGGATTCTCCTTAGCCCTATTTGCCAAAGCTCTCTCATGTCCCCTTTTTGCCCTCCTGATTTCACTCTTAAGTATACTCATACTGCCCTTATACTCTTCTAGGGATTCACTCAATCTCTGCTGTCTATACCCATCATATGCTTCCTTCTTATTCTTGACCAAAACCTCAATTTCTCTAGGCATCCAGCATTCCCTACACCTACCCATCTTGCCCTTCACCCTAACAGGAACATTCTGCCTCTAGATTCTTATCATCTCATTTTTGAAAACTTCCCATTTTCCAGCCGTCCCTTTTCCTGGGAACATCCGCCCCCAATCAACTTTTGGAAGTTCTTGCCTAATACTATCAAAATTGGCCTTCCTCTAATTTAGAACTTTAACTTTTAGATCCGGTCTGTTCTTTTCCATCACTATTTTAAAACTAATAGAATTATGGTCACTGGCCTCAAAGTGCTCCCCACTGATACCTCAACCACTTGCCCTGCTTTATTTCTCAAGAGTAGGTCAACTTTTGCACCTTCTCTAGTAGGTACATCCACATACTGAATCAGAAAATTTTCTTGTACATTTTCAGAAATTTCTTGATTTCAGGTTTGAACATACTCAATGAATCCACAGCACGCTGGTGTGGAGACATCCAAAGATTTAACAAGCTCTGAGTGAAGAAATTCCTTGTCATTATTGTCTTAAATGGCCGATCTTTTGATCTGGGACTATGTAAAGCCAGGAAGAACATGCTTTCTGCATCTACCTGCTGAGTCATGTCAGAATTTTGTACGTTTCAATGAGATCACCTCTCATTCTTCTAAATTCGAGAGAATATAGACCCAGGTTCCTCAATCTTTCCTCTAAAGATAATCCCACCATCCAGAAATCAATGCAATGAACTTCTGTTAAACATTCCCAATGCCAAATATATCCTTGCTTTGGGAAGGAAATGAAAATTGCACGTTGCACTCCATGTCCTTCCCATTCACTTAGCGTATCTAAATTCTGTTGAAGCCTCTTTGCAACCTTCTCACAACTTGCATTTCCACTTGATTTTGAAACATGAGCAAACTTGGAAATATTTCACTTAATCCCCACATCATTTTTTAAAATGTTCCTCATTTTGACCTTATTTGATGCTGATCTTTGCTTCCACTGCTTTCCAACATTGCTCACTTTTCCTATCATTACAAGCTTTGAGTTTCTATTTGAATTCCCTCTCAGATTCCAACCTTTCCTCCCCACCCTCAACACGCTGCCAAGCGAATTTAGACCTTCCCCAGCAGCACTAGCAAATATCCCTGTGATGATATTACTCCTATGATGGTGTATTGTAACCAGTCCTCCTTGTAGAGAACCAGTCCCAATGCCTCAGAAATCTGATGCCCTCCCTCCTGCACCATCTGTCCTGCCATGTATCCATTTGTTCCATCATCCTATTTCTCTATTCACTCATATGTGAAGTGTAAACCTGAAATTACTGCCTGTGATTCCCTCCTTTGCAACTCTATCTGTGCGTTCAAGACTACTTGGTGTCAATGTGGATAACTGACTTCAGGCTGTTTACCCTCCCACATAAGAATGTCCTAAGCTGCTTGGTGGCATTGTCACCTAAAGCACCAAGGAGACAACAAACCATCCTGTTCCTCCAGCTATTGAATCTCCTCCCACTATTGCTCTCCGACTCTTCTTCCTCCTCACTTGCGCAGCTGAGCCAGCCATGGTGCCAGAGACTTGGCTGTGACAACACTCCTCTGCTATGGTATCCAGAATGGAAAAGCAGTTAATGAGTGAGATGCAATCAGGGAACTCCTGCACTGGGCCTTCTTGAATGTCTCACAGGAATCCATTCCAATGGATTGTACTCACTTAACCTGCAGTGTGTCCATCTCCCTAAGTATGCTAGCTATGTAGTTCTCAGTCTTGCAGATGCACCTCAATAGCTCCAGCCATTGCTCCAGTTCCAAAACCTGGAGCTCTAGCTTCTGCAGCTGCTGATGCTTCCACCTACAGAAGTAATGGTACTTCTGACTCAAGGTAACTGAGCAAAATGTGCCTCTTAGTTTTTTAGATCATAGAATCCCTACAGTGTGGTAACAGGCCTTTCAGCCCAACAAGTCCACACTGACTCTTGCAGCATCCCACCCAGACCCATCCCCCTAATGTACACATCTCTGAACACTACGGGCAATTTAGCATGGCCAATCCACCTAGCCTGCACATCTTTGGACTGTGGGAGGAAACCAGAGCACCCAGAGGAAACCCACGCAGACACGGGGAGAATGTGCAAACCCCATACAGACAGTCGCCCAAGAGTGTGATTGAATCCAAGTCCCTGGTGCTGTGAGGCTGCAGTGCTAACCACTGAGCCACTGTGGCGCCCATTTGATCAAGCCTTTACTCTCTTCCTAATATTTATTATTGATTCTGTACGAATCTTTCCTTATACGTCTGTGAAGCATCTTCAGATATTTTCTAATGCCGAAGATGTTACAGACGGGTCCCGAACCGAAACATCAGCTTTCCTGCTCCTCTGATGCTGCCTGGCCTGCTGTGTTCATCCAGCTCCACACTGTGTTATCTCTGATTCCAGCATCGGCGGTTCTTACTACCTCTGACAGAAGTGTAAGTTGTTATCAGAAGAAAATGAAATATGTATCTAACCCCAGTACTATTGCCAGTTGGAAATTCAACCCACTGTATCATCCAGAAGATATTTTTTAAAAATAATTTCTACTGTATCAGAATTTAATCTTTAAAATTGAAAGGAACAACGGCAGTCTTACCCTTGTGAAACGGTTTTAGTATGTAAATACCAAATAGAATAAGAAGTAACATAAGAATCAAGATAACAGGAGCCAGAAGGACGAGTGGATACTTGAGCTTATCAGCCATTTCTTCTCGTCTGAGATCTACAGCAGACATGTTGCTTCTCCTCTGTGCCCTCCTCACTGCTTTCTCAGTTCTAGATCGTCCAAAAACGGTTGATGGCTGGAGTGTTGTATTTGCCTCCTCTCCATTACTGTTGCCTGGGCAAACTGTGCTGGGGAACTGCAGGCTAGTGACAAACATGGTGGGAGGAAATATAAATCATAAAAAATAATGCTGCTTTTAAATTGAGTTCTGAAAATTTAAAAAGAATTCTTTAAAAACTGTCCTTTGTTAAAAGTTATTTTTTGGTCCTTTGAAGCTTGTTGATATTATTTCCTCTATCAAAATAGTTGAACCTTCAAATTACTTCAAGCAACTGAAATAGACCTGCAAGAAAGATGCAAAAAGGAATAATTAAAATGTACACGAAATGCTCTAATTTACAGTCAAAATCACATTGAGGGTACTAACATTCACTTTTATATCTATGCAAACATACAGCAAATCAGATTTTGGCAGATGTGAGGCTAATTACAGAAACCCAAAAGTCATTGTTTGAGATTTGTCATTCCACTGTTAGCTGAATCAATTAATGCTTTGAACAGCATGAGAATGATGTTTTGGCTTGGTAAATATGCACTAAAGCCACTACAAGCATTTGGGTATTGTCCAGTTCAGTCTATGTACCTTTTTAATGATGTATTAGTGCTAATTATGACCCAGCAACCTACCTGGTATTGAAAATTAGCTATTAGAAATGTAGGGCAGAGTGTAATGCCCTCTTTCCACATTTAATCAGGTCGGAAAGTGGTGGTGGTTGGGGTTGGGGCAAACCCCATCACTTTCCTGTATCCTTAATGAGCAAGTAATTCCACGGTGTGAAGACCCAAGGACAACCTCCTCACCGAGCAGCTGAATGAAGTCCTTAATTAGGCAATAAAGCACACTTCAGGCTGTCACCACACCGCCCAAATCTGATCCCAACAACATGTGGGCACCCACTATGCAGAGTTGTTTGCAGAAGCTCTGGGAGTGTTTGTCATTTAAAGGCCCCACTGTCCGATCAAGGGATCCAGGCTCAGCAAGGGAGAACCCAACGAGAGCCACAGCTCTGCCTTCGTTGTTGATTCCCTTCCACCCACAGCAGCCCAGCCCACAATCCCATCCTGGGATGCTGTGATAGAACGATGCCATGATTGTCCAGCAGCTTTCAGCAGGTGGGACTTCTGTGCCCGGCTTTCTTGATTTCAGGGAAGACTCACTGCTATCTGGTGACATCTAATAAATCCCTCAGAGAGGTGATGGCTCCCTGGGTAGCAAGTTAGACTGCCATCACCTCCATTAAATACCATCCATGCCATCTCATTCTTTTAAATGTAAACATTGGAGATTTGAAAAATGCACAACTTTAAATGTCAACTTTGTTTTTACTTTTCATTCTGTCCTTTTCTTGTTCTGTTTGTATTCAATTTTTCTTTTGCTTTGTATTTTCCATCGTGTACCTGAATTGGCATGAATTCAATCACACTAATTTATACTTCCTTCACACTCCTTGTTCCAATTTCACTATTCTTAAGTCTGATTGGTTAAGGAAATATATAGTTCAATCCACTATATCATAGTTGGTCATCCTATTTATTCAAGTCCCAGATTCCTGGATTCCCTCACACTTCCCGCATCTTGAGAGTAAGTTGCAAATAAATTGCAATTTTTAGGATGCAAAACATTTACAACCTAAATGAGCAAATCCAACTAATGATAGACACTTTTAAGGTCATTGTTACAACAAACCTGGCGCATTACTGCATCTTAAGAAGTGTCAATCATCCAGTAACTCCAATGTCTTTTGATATAAATCGGCTTTTATCTGTGTTACACAAAAGAGTATTAAAATAGTTTTACCTGAGGTGTGGAAAGAGTTTTCTTTTAAGAGGTATAATGAACTTTCTTTTAATGTAATAATGAATAGAACAAAGCAGCCAAAAATAGATGAACCAACTGAACTAATTTAATGCCAGCTGTAAAGTGGAATCGTAGAATGATCATGGATATTTTTTCCATCCAAAATGTTAAATAAATGCAGAATGTTTTACAATCTACTTAACCTCAAACTACAACAGTCCAATTAATATTTTCTCCAATCTTTTCATGCTTCCAATGCTCGGAGAAAAAGCTCTACGTAGAATGTGTAAACCCCACTTATGTTGTAAAATCCATGATATTTGGATTCTTTGCTGAGTAAGTGGTAGCTGTTACAGAGATGTGGCTTCAGGATAGCATCGATTGGGACCTGAAATTTAAAGACTATAGGGCATTTAGGAATTACGGGAAACTAGAAAAAGGTGGAGGACTGGCTCTGTTAAATTATGATGTTAATAGCAGAGTAGAGAGGGATGCCCTAAGTTCAGGAAACCAAGATGTAGAAACAGTTTGGGTCGAGATGAGAATTGATAAAGGCAACAAGTCACATGAAGGAATGGTGTCTAGGCTCCCTGACAGTAACCATACTGGACAGTAAACTATAAAGGAAGAAATGATGACAGCTTGTTAGAAAGAAGTGATAATAATCATGAGAGATTTTAACCTACATATTGATTGAAAAAATCAGGTGGGCAGAGGTTGACAGGCTGCCAGGTTTCATCCAGAGGTCTCACAACATGTAGCAGCCCATTTCAATATGGACAAAATGCTATGATGTTGGAAAGTCGTCCTTCATTGGGCTACATTTCCTAATATTGGCATTATCATCTGGCAGCAAGAAATATGAGGCACCTCTCCTGATGCCTCCCTCACACCAAACTTGCAGCAAAATGACATTATTTTTAAAAACAGATTGAAAACAAATATTTCACACTGAATGCTAAATGAAAGGCATCAGTATAGTATTTGTACAGGTAAATACATGATTTGACATGACTTTAATTAAAAATGTACTGCTATGGCACTTCAAAAACTTCCCTCAAAATGGATGGAATTTTGTACAGGTGACTGGGACCTTGCCTGCTGACTGGCAAGGCAGCAAAGCCAATGAGAGTCCCATGCTACCTCCTTTGAGGAAGGTCTGCTATATTAACTTGCAGCAGACATTTACATGGTGTCTGGCAGGGATTTCCCAGAATCAAGCTCCCCAGGGGCAGAAATTGCCAGTTGGAGGCTGGCAGCTCCTCGTTGCCATCAATACCAGTTGGAGAAGTTGTGGTAGCTGCCAGTAATGAACCCACCATAGGCCTATGATCAGCAAGGGAATCAGACCAGAGGTGAGTGGGTTTCATGAGGGTTTTGCTGGCTGAGATGCGGAATGGGACTGGTGGGAGGAAAGGGCAGGTCCCTCCATTTCCCATGCCAGATTCCTCAATTAGGCACTGAATGCCATTGAGCAATATAAATATGTGATATATTCTGATATTCTTGCAACAATGTCCTGTCACATTACACAATCAATCTAACAACATGTTTTCACGATATCAGTAAAGGTTTTTTGGGGTTGGTTTGCACTTAAGAAATAAAACATTGAAGAATATAATCCTTCAAACTGGTTAAAAAATATTTTTGAGTGCAATAAAAAACATTACAAAAGCTTATAGTCAGTTGGCTGACGCTTCCCACATTTTATGTGCCATCGTTATCACTACATAGAGGAAATTGTCCTCTGTATCTCTAATCTTAGTTGTTCCCACCCACCTCCCCCCCCAACCAGCTTTCTTGTTAAGAATGTCTAATTAGATGCGTTTACTTTTCAGTCAGCTTCTTTAACGTCCTCAATTTAGCTGATGTGTACATCTTTTTTGGCTTGTGATTTTCCTGAAATTTTACCTTTGAGTTGAAACAACCCCAATTCTGATATTTCTTTCACATTGCAGTTCCCAACTGCCAAAACAATCTTAAATTGGACTCAGGGCGTTTCAGGTAAGCAATGTTTCCTGTCCATGCCAATCTTTTGCTGTTTTGGATAAACAAAGCAATTAGATTAATTGCAGAATATAAACACAGAGATTCCTCAATTTCCCACATCAGTCAGTTTTATGATTTTAACTATGTTGCTTCTGACTCCAATTTTAGTCAGCTACAATTATTATAATTGTCACAACTCTCTTTCAAATTGTCTCAATCCAGCTCTTTGGTCTGAAGAAAGTTTGATTGTTATTCAGCTGTTTATCCCTTACTGCGCAGGCGTTTTACCATTCCTCAGATCATCCCTTGTAAGACTACAAAAATTAGGCTGATAATGCAAACTAATAACAAGACATCAAACGTTACAATGTTATAACAAGAAAAAAGAAAAACAAAATAGTCACGGATTTGCAGTGTAACACTTTTCAGTTAATTTGAATCGGTTCTGCTCTCAATTGTACTGGAAATATATTATTTATAAGCAAAACAAAAGATTGCTCAAAATGCAACAAATACAGTGTTAAAAACCTACATTTTCTGACAGAGAATGCCCCAGACTCCATTAAAACCAAATCATGTGCGTGAAATGCGTCCACATCAGGAATTGCCAGCTCAACTCTGCCAATATTTGTTTCTGATCCACTATGTTCATTAGCAGAAAGAACAATATCTGCATGGCACTGAACTGGGAGAATTTTATTTTGTAATCAACTGTAAATTTGTTTAACCGTTTCGGATGCAATGTCACCAACAGGATCAACTGGTAAAATAGCGTGGGCAATATTCTTTAATAACAGAAAATATTTTCATTCCTTACTACTGGATGTTTTTAAAATCCCACATCTTCCCACAAAATTTATTTGCAAAGAGTGATGAAAACTTCCCATCAGCCTGCTTGCCGTGCTAAAACAGAAACTGTTTTGTTTTGCATCTCTGATGATATGTCCACTTGCATTCTTGCACTGCAACAAGGTGTTTCAATCTTAGACGTTCCAAACCCTCAAGTGTCCAAGTGGACAGGAGACCATGTCTCTGCAGTAGGAGGTTCAATTGGAGAGAATTCCTCCTATTTAGGGTCGATTGTCTCCCGGTGTAATGACAGTTCCAGAGACTCGGTATAATGCACGCAGGCTGAAATCTGATCAAAAGCAAACGTCCATACTCACCGCTGGTTTTAAATGAGAGTCTGAGAGCAGAAGCGGAGAAGAAGCCGAGCTCCTCTACCATCTGGTCCTTTCCCCAATCGATCGGGGAAAGGACTGGAGCCAGACCCCAGGGGCTGAGCTTCTGTCAGTCCGCCCCCAGGGTCTGGGAGGAGTTCTGACCAGCTCAAAGCGGTAACCGTGCAAACCTTGAAGGCAGTTCCAAATCAGAGTGAGTCTTCCGCTCTGGTCCCTCGGCAGTCCATGAGACCGTAACTAAATGTAAATATAATGATTGCAACTCCCTTCTTTCCGGTACGTACACGCCAGTTTCTCCAAAAGATTGGCCTACTATATTCACTTGGCATGGGGGTACCGAGCGTGGAATAAACTGCGAACATCCATGAGCTTCCAATCAGTTTCACCGAAATTGGAATATTGGCCGAGAAGGTGGTGGATGAGAGGGAGATGGGTGGCAGGTTTAAAAGGAACATGAAGGGCAACTTTTTCATGCAGAGAAGTGTTGGTATGTGAAATGAACTGCCAGAGGAAGAGGTAGATGCAGATTCACTTACAACTTATAAAAGACATTTGGACAAGCACATTAATAGGAAAGGTTTAGAGGGATATGAGCCAAACACAGGCAAGTGGGACCAGTTTAGTTTGGGAAACTTGGTCGGCATGGATGCATTGGACTGAAGGGTCTCTTTCCTTGCTGTATGACTCTGTGACTGTATGACACTATGTGTAGAACTCTTGAGTTCCACAGAGTCTTCAAGTAGCTGGTCACAGATGGTCATACCTATGTTGTTGAGTCAATAGCTGGACCACAGCCTCAGCAAATGGATCACAGGACTTGGGGGGGTGGGGAGGTGGGTGTTGCTGCTTGAAGTTGCGAGTCTGGTGGATAATGTGGAATCAAGCAGCTCTCTCAGAGATGCCCAGAAACCTGATGTGTCAGTGCACTGGCTCGAGTGAAGTGGAGTTGGATAACGGTGAGGAAACCAGGAGTGATCTGTGTGTTGTGAATCCACAAGGTGCATCTAGAGTGGGGAGGTCTACTCCTGCTCTGCAAAGTGGCTCACAGAGGGCCTTCCGGGAAGCCAAAACTGAAGCAACAATCACTGCTATTCAGACGACCGGAGACCTAACTGGTCTAAACCCTTACATGGGTGATCTGCCACAGAGCCTGGATCCTTTGGAAGATATGAGTACAGATGAGAGGCTAAGAAGGTGTTCTTGAGCTAATGTTGGATATCACTCCAACACCTACCATTTATCCAAATTGATGATGAAGAAGAAGAGAATACTGTCATTAATGTGAGCACAAACATTCTAGCCAATATGGCAGAACTGAACCTGCTGATCATGCAACTGCTTAGCAAACAGTCACAGTGCTATGTGTAGTTGCCAGAGTGGCAAGTTTCAAACAGGGAAAATTCAAATGGTACATCTAGCTGTGGGCTAGATGGTGATGAAGGGCACCAGGTAGGGCAGCTGATGCAGGAGAATGAGCGCCTTGAGGAAGGTTGTCCTGAGCGAAAGGAGATCTCATAGGGAGAAGACTCAGACAGACAAAGGATTTCGTCAACCACATGTAAACCACTTGCTTAACTCTGTGTAAATACCATGACTTCCTTGTTTAACCTTACTTTCCCTTTATAGTTGTAGTGACCTTATGCAAGTGAAGTGAAGAAACCCTGCTTCATGATTTTTGAGCTGGCTGTGTGTTCAGATCTCATGTTACAACAGTAAACATGCTTGTATTTGAGAAAGATTCTACACTAACTGCATGCACAGAACAAAACAATCTATGATCTGCTTTTCCATCAAAACATTTCATATGTCAATTTACAAAATTTTATTTCTGTGAATACCTCTGTTTTCAGAACTTTTGCTTCTCTCTGCTAAATTATATCTCAAGCAATGATATTTACCAAGGATTTTCATACTGTTGTCATTTAATTTCCACATAGAATTATGGCAAGTAACATTTTCTTGGCAACAACTGTGCTTGAAAATTTTTTAAATTTGCCATAAGAAAAATCATCTCCTAAAATTTGTGGGGTTTTTTGCACATGGAGAAAAAGAAAATAAGCCAGCTTTAAGGAGCATGGATTTCAGCAGATACCTCTCCCCTTTGGAACACATAAATACTGGAGAGAGAGTTTACTGGGTGAATTAGGGAGCATTTCAGCAAGAAGAAATTAAGGCAGCCATAAGCTCTGCTATGCACTGCAGGAGGATCTGCTGCCATTGAAAGCTACATAATGTCTTCATTCTTTAAATTCAAGTCACTATGACCTGTTGTTGTTAGAAATTATGCTCTGGGAATATGTCCAACTGGAGTTGTCAGTCCTTTATCTGGTACCTGATTGATAAATAGGTGAGATGTTCTTTGATTGGTCGGTGTTATGTCTTTTATTAATACCTGGCACTCAGCAGCATAGATGTTGAGTGCACTGATTACTGTTACTTCCAATGAGAATATCACATAGCTGCCATCTGTGGCTGAAGATCTGGCTCAAGGTACTTACAGTAGTCTGCAATCATTTCCTTGTTAAGAATTGCTTACTTTTATATTGTTCCTTACCAAGCTCCAAAAAGGTGACTTATGTTTTTACATTGTATCAGGTAGTATTTTCTAAAAGATATTGCCTTAAACATCTCAAAATATCCCAGCCATGAACTTCTGTTGTTGCGTTTGGAAATATATAGTTCAGGCAGACTTTGATGGAAAGTCCAAATAAGGTAGTATAAAATCAAAGCTAGGCCAATCCACCTACAAATCCAATAACGTCAGAGATGTTATTACACACTCCCATAGCGCAGTCTCCACGCTCAAACGTAGGGACGTTACTACTACACCACAACAGCCCTCCAATCTTGTGCTTTTATGTCACCTTTAAAAAGGAAGAAATTAACACAAAACCTGGGAGTGAATTAAGTAATGCACATTTTCTCATTCCATCTTAATTGCCACTTAACAAGCAAGTTAAGAGCATTGAGTTAAACGCATTAGCAATAATGATCAGAGTGATGACTGCAGTTGAATGAGGTCCAGTCATATATTTCTAAGCTAGATGATTACATGTTGAAAGCTACCATTGTTCTAATCAAATATCATAATCTAACTTTAGTTGTGTTTTTAAACAATCTATTTTAATCATCTACAGCAAAAAGGCCCTATAATGAATTACAGTCAACACTACAATCAGTCAGCAAAATAGACAGTCAATGATGTGGGAGAACTGCAGGGACAACTATCATCTCTCATCTCATTGCATCCTCAGATGCTAACACTATTTAGCTTTATGTTTCTTTCAAAAGTTTTTTATGCTTTTGCCACAAAAACATTTGTAAAACACAGGCATTAAAGAAACTCATCTAAGGCTTGTGGGCTGGAGATAATTGTAGAGAATGAAGAGAGTAAGGCCACAGAAGCAGTTCATAATGTGGATAACATTTTTAAATTTGAGGTGTTGCTTAAATGGGAAGCTCTGTATATTAGGGGAGGACAAGGGTGATGGGTGATTGGGATTTAGTGCAAGTAAGGATCTGGGCAGCAGACCTTTGGATGACCTCAAGTCAATGTAGAATGTGGAAGAATCAAAAACATAAATTGCTGGAGTTCTGAAGAAGTGTTGCCAGACTCAAAATGTTAACGCCTGTATATCCACAGATGCTGCCAGATATACTGAGTTTCTCCAGCAATCTGTTTTTGTTTCCTCCAAATCTCCAGCATCCACAGTTTTGTTTTATTTTAAGTGAAAGGCTGGTCAGGAATATTTTGCAATAGTCCAGCCTAGATGTCACAAATAAAAAGGATTTTATCAGCACGAGAACTAAGGTAGAGATGAAGTTGGACAATGTTATAGAGGTGGAAAAGGATGGTGTTAAGTGATGACATATTTGAAAGCTCATCCCAGGGTGAAATGTCTCACAAGGTGGTGAACAATCTGATTCAGCATCAAAAGAGTTGCCAGAAACAATTTAAGTCAGTAGCCAGTGTCAGGAAGGTGAGGTCAAAACTCTAATAATTAAATTTGAAACACAAGCCCCCAATCTGTTACAGCAGAAGTAGAGGTCCCCTTCTAATAATTAAACCTGAAGCACCCAGAGAAGCTCACCTCACGTAAGCTGTTAAAAAGTGGTTAAATGAAAGCAAATCCTGATATTCACTTCATAAGTAACAAGTAACAACTTATTTATTTAACCCTGACAGTGAACAACTTAACAGAACTGCTAACAAATCAAACAATTCTCCCTTAACTACTAGCTATTCACTAACTGAACAAAATTCTACTAGTATGCTGTTCCAATAAACAAAAGTCCCACATATATAAACCCAAATAGTAAGAAAACTAAATTAAAAATTAGACTCTCAAGGGTACAACCAGGTTAAGTCTTCCAAAATGTTCTTTGCCTTCTCTACTGATCCTTCTGTCAGGAATGCTTTCTCTGTGAATTCTTCTGTCCTTAGCTAGGAGTGCTATGGTACCTTTATGAATAGATGGTGATTTCTGTGAGAGCCAGATATTTACACTTCAGATGGCAGTTCACTCTCACACCAATTTTCAAAACCCTCTTGTTATACACTCCCCAATGACTTGTCAATTTTCTTATAATGGATTGGTGCGAGGTTGTCAAAACCATCAGATTTAAATTCAGTTGGTTTTCAGTCACTAAGTGCTTGGTTTAAATTGATTGGCTGATTTTCACGCTAGTTGCCAAAACATCAAAACAAGCCTAAGGTTTCCAATCACACATCCATCTGATACATGTTTCAATTTCAGAACTGGCTGTACATCTTCAGCTGCTTACAGACATATTTTCGTTTAAATCGCCACACTTAGAAAAGCACATAATCTCTTAAAGGGACTACGTCCTCTTCCCCCCTATCATTTTTTGCGAATAAATTCTAACTTAATGCCTTCCAATTCACAAGTACTGTACACAACTTTGCAACACCAGAGAGTGAAGTTTGAGGTGTAGACCAAATAGGTTGACTCTAATGTCATTAATATTAATTGGAAGTCATTTCCATGTAGAATACAACACTAATGCCACTCTGATGTTACAGAGACAATGGAGAGAGCAAGAGAGATGGTGGTGACATAGAGCTGGGCATCAATCTCCATATGAAAACTTATACTATGAGCTGAATCTTTCGCATCTTTGGCTGTGTCAGTTTTGTTGAGTTTCTCTTCATGAAGTCTCGCGGTTTCTCTAACCATATCTTAGTAAACCTGCATGTTAACTACCTACCGCACCCCTACGGAGCTCCTCTCTTCTGATTCTAGCCCCATTCTACTAATCGCTGTATTTGGATGAACTCACCACTGGCAGGATATTCCAGAATGAACCGGTATGGCACTGGTTTATGGTTCCTGACATTTGCCCTGGACATAGCAGCCAAAGTAAAATTTGTGCCCTACTTTGGTGTCAGAGCCCTGGTGGGTGGAATGATGCAGATAACGGGAAATCCTCTTCCCCTCCCCAGGAGCAGCAGTCAAGGCCACAACACCAGACCATGCCAGTCTACTCCGGTCAGTGTAGTCTCAGCCTATGAAGCAATACCCAGCATTGCAGGAAGACTTTCACTGCTGTGCCAGCGTAAATGCCACCATCTTCTCTGTGAAAGTTAATAAGCACTATATCTCTGCTACTGTATCCACCTCCCACTAGGGCTCATGCTCCACCAGTCTCACTTCTGTCTTGCTGTCACCCCAACTCCCCAACAGCATTCCATTGGCTGGAGGTAGGTTTTCTAGCTGACCCCCATCCCTTCCTCCAGCTCTGAAACATGGCAGGTAGCTGATTGGCCAATAGCTCTATGGTGCCAGCAGTGCCACCAGGAGCAGTGTTTACTGCTGGGACTGCACCCAATTCCAGGAAATAAAGAGCTCAGGCTGTGGGGCCTCTTGAAGGGGTCAGAACAGGAGGATTTGGAGGAAGGTGTGAGGAGTCCTGTTACTGATGTATCACTGCAGTAAATACAGTGGCCATAGCTCAGTGATTGAGGAAAGGAGAACCCCCTTCTTGCTATACACAGGACAGTGAAATACTGAAAACAGTAAGCAATGACCTACTACTCCATGGCAGTACAGATGACCCTAAGACATGGCATGGGCCTGCATGCTGAGTTCAACAGTAGGTCCTTATTAAAATATCAATTGGATCTGATAACGTATTCTCTTTTCTCCCAGTCCACTGTACATTAAAAGTATTGATCTGCCTGTACCTGGTAAAAGGTACATCTATACAGCAACTTGCCAAATCTTCTTCGGTGGCACTTCCCAAACCTACAAACTTTCCCATCTTGAAGGACAATGGCAATAGAAATACCACCACTTGCAAGTTGTGCTCCATGTCACTCACCTTCTTAGCTTAGAACAGCGTCACTGTTCCTTCACCATTGCTGTGTCCAAGTCTGATAACTGCCTCCCTAAACATGATTGTACCTACACAATACGGTCTGCACTGATTTAAGAAGATGGCACATACTTTTCTCAAGCAATACAGGATGGGAAATAAATGCTAGCCTTGCCAGTGACACAATATTCTTGCGGATGAATAAAGACAAATTGCCATTGTTAAATTAATGGCTCATATTGCAACTATTTAACTGCTTTAGGAAACATAAGAGCGAATCAGCCAATGGGATGGGTTTTGGGCAGCTGGCCAATGAAATTCACTGGTCCAAACCAGGCCTGATTAATGCTGAGGTGACTGATAGTCGAGCGGCTGAGGACGACTGAACTGATTTCTGAGGCAGCTCCAAATCTGTGCTGTCAGGGGTCTTATCTGCTCTTGTAGACCATTGAGAATCAATCTACTGCTCCCAGCCCCGCCAAAGAAAGAGAGGTTCTCCCTTAGACCCCGAATCTGTGGACTACAAATTAATAATGGTTTGAAGGTGCAGGAGCCCTGTTCACAGCAAAAAAATGGCACTTTGAGCCTGTGTAGGCCATCGCGCATGCATTGCATTTTAAGTGGGCCTGCTGTTGCATTGAAAGGTCAGGCCAGCACCAGGTCCTATTGACCATCCACATGACCACTGGATGGTCGTTCACTCACCACTAATTTTGTTGTTCTGCTGCTGTGTGAGTATGTGAATGGTTTTCCCTTTCTTCACAGTATTAAGAACTATAGATATTTTATTTGGAAATATAAACTGGAAAAAATTGATGTTTGGATTATTACAGACAATGAACCCATTTTTTATATATTACTTGAAGGAAAATGGGACTGTGTGGTAACATTTTGGTTACACAAAGATTTGCTCCTAAGAAGGTGGATTTCAATATTTCTGTGAGGCACCCTGGCACGAGATATCTTCGAATAAAAAGTAACAGCCTCACAATGATTTTAATTGGTTGTAAGTGGCAGCTTGTCAATGAACTCAGAGGACAGAGATCAGTTGTGACACAAACCTCAAAAAAGCATGCAGCAAATGAGTGAACACAGTGTGGAGCTGGAGAAACACAGCAGGTCAGGCAGCACCAGAGGAGTAGGAAAGTCGACGTTTCAGATCGGGACCCTTCTTCAGAAATGGGGAGAGGAAAGGGAGCTGGGAAATAAGTAGAGGGAGGATGGGTGGAGCTGGCGAAAGGAAGGTGGGGTGGTGATAGGTGGATGCAGGTAGGGGGGATTAGTCAGTGGGAAGAGTGGGGCGGATAGTTGGGGACGAAGATGGACAATTTGTGTCAGGTCAAGGAGGCGGGGATGTGAGGGAGGATTGGACGTGGGATGAGGCCAGGGGTGGGAAGATTGTAAAACTGGTGAATTCTGAATTCTATTTTCAGGCCATTGGGCTGTAGGCTCCTGAGGCAGAATATGAGGTGCTGCTCCTCCAGTTTGCATGTGGTGTTATTGTGGCACTGGAGGAGGCCCAGGATGGACCCAGAAGTGGGAGGGGGTGTTAAAATGGTAGGTGACCAGAAGGTGTTGTCGTTTGTTGAGTACAGAGCGCAGATGCTCCTCAAAATGGTCTCCGTGTCTGCACTTAGCCTCACCAATGTAGATGAGGCCACATCGGGAGCAACAGATACAGTAGACCAGGTTGGAGGAGGTATAGGTGAACCACAACGGATATGGAAGGTTTTTTTGGACCTTGGATGGAGGTGAGAGGGGAGGTGTAGCGGCAGGTGTAGCACTTCTTGCAGTTGCAGGAAAAGGTGCCGGGTGTGGTGGGGTTAGTGGGGAGTGTGAAGCAGATGAGGGAGTCGTGGAGAGAGCAGTCCCTATGCAAGGCAGATAGGGGTGGGGAGGAGAATATCTCTTTGGGTGTGGGGCGGATTGTAGTGGCGGAAGTGGTGGAGAATGATACGCTGGATGCGGAGGTTGGTGGGGTGTTATGTGAGGACTGGGGGATTGTATTTTTGTTGGGGGAGGGGGTTTGAGGGCAGAAGTGCTGGAAATGCAAGTGAGGCAGCTGAGGGAATTTTTGATCACCGGAGGGGGAAATTGTAGTCCTTGAAATAGGAGGACATCTGGGATGTCTGGGAGTGGAACGCTACATCCTGGGAGCAGATGCAACAGAGGTGGAGGAGTTGGGAATAAGGGATTGCATTCTTGCAGGAGGGTGGGTGAGAGGAGGTGTAATCCAGGTAGCTATGGGAGTCGATGGGTTTGAAATAGCTGTCGGTGTTGAGGTGGTTACCGGAGATGGAAACAGAGAGGTCCAGGAAGTGAAGGGAGGTATCAGAGATGGTCCAGGTGAACTTGAGGTTGGGGTGAAAGGTGTTAGTAAAGTTGATGAACTGTTAAAGCTGTTCATGGGAGCACGGGGCAGTTGATACAGTCATCAATGTAGCGGAGGAAGAGGTGAGGGATGATGCTGGTGTAACAGCGGAAAAAGGACTGTTCCCTGTATCCTACGAAGAGGCAGGCATTGCAATGAAATAATTCACTTGCTCTGAAAGTGGAAGAGAAACAACACATGAAAACTTTACAAATGAAAACATCTAAAATGTGCCAAGACCTAGGTCTAAATGACCGGCTACCAAATTGAGGCTTGCCACAGTCAGTAAAAGGTGGTATCATCATTAGATCCAAACAAAATCTGTCAGAAAACCTTTTTGGTTGGACTTTGATTGAAAGGCTTTGTTCCTTTTTGCTTATATTTTTCACCCATGATATTCCTAAAAATAGTTGTCTCAATTGTCCTGTCCATCCTACGTGTGAATGAATGTGTGTGAGTTTAAATAGGATATAGTTTAAGTTTTTATTGATAATGAATAATCTGCTTTGCCACATGAGAAGGGATAGGTTTGAGATGTGTTTATTTCTTGTTCATCGGTGAGAATGAATTCACAGTGTGTTTATTTTATCTGTGATGGTGGTCACATTCAGACATGAACCATTGTGGAAATTAATTTGATCGTAGTTCACACTTGTCATAACTTGTGGAATAGCCGGGCTCCAATGCCCTTAAATTTTAAAGATGTTGATATCTGAAAGCTAGTAACATATATATCCATGACTTTTTAAATAGTCACAACAAAAGGACTATGGTACTCACCGTGCCAAGGCAGTTCAAAGTATCTACAACTGAGTAGCACATACCGCAGCATGTCTCAGCCTCACAAAGATAATCTTTCACATTAGAATGAATATCAACTTAGTGCAAAGTGAGTGGATTTCAGCCTTACTCTGATCAGCAACCTATTGAGAGTAATGGGGATTTAGAGACATTGCCTTACTACTCATACAAGCCAATCATGCAGGGTGTGTTTTTATTTGGGACTATTGCTGCAGATTCCAATAAGCCTGACATCAAGTCATATAACAAGCAGACTGAAATAATAAAATTAATTGTAAACAAAAATGTGCATGTATATTATCCAAAATGTGAAATGGCATTACCTAAACGAGAAGAAATTAAATATTGAAATGAATCATTAAGTAGTCATTGCGCATCCAGTCATAGTGAATCAGCGTTTTAAAATTTTAAGGTGTCGGCCGTCATGACCTAACCTTTAGCAAAAAACAAATAAGTGAAGAATGTCAGGGAATAAAAGCCTTGTAGCCAATTGCTGCGTGATGTCACCCTCTCAGGATGATTTGCCCTCTGGACAGTAATCACTTTCAGCTGCTGATCTGCTCCCACCCACTGAAACCGCCTGGAGAGCAGATGTTGCAGCTGTGTTCAGGAAAGGGTATGTCAATTCAAAATGGAAACATTCCCAATAAAACAGTAAAATGAAAAATCAATTTGTTTGTCACATTGCTGATTAGTTAATATGAATGCTATTTGGATGTTTGGGATCCAAACATAGTGTAATATGAAGGATCAAACTTCTTTCTATGTAATGTGCTGAAATAATGGGATTTTTAAAGAGCATATCATTTACTTAGACGGTCAACTCATTTCTCTTTTCAGCTTTGTGGGTACAAAACAAAACTGCCAATTTTACCTGAAGTAATCATAGTATTGCTAACATCAAACAGGAATAAAATGTCACACACATGCATTTAGGGTATTAATGTGAATTTGGAGCTGAACACATTGCTTGGACAATGTGAGGAAAACTTTATTACATATCTGACTGTGTCATACTAGACATGGACATCCTGGATCCTAATTCTGGATGTATGAAATGATAAGAACTCCATTCTGTAGCATGTTGATGAGCACATTTAAACACATAATATATAGCTTGAATGAATTCAATGCTTTACTTGCACCATATTGTTTCATAATGTATCATTCAAAAATGGTAAGTACTTGCAATATATTGTTATGCTGCTTGAAACAATATGTAGATAGTGCAGCTGGGGAAGAGACCATACTAGATCTTGTACTGGGGAATGAGGCTGGTCAGGTGATCAAAGTTTCAGTGGAGGTGCGTTTTGAACAGTGACCATAATTCCATAAATTTTAACATAGTTATGGATAAGACTTTCCTCAGATGAAGATGCTAAATTGGGGGAAGGTGAATTATAAAAGTATTAGGCAGGAACTGGAGAAATTAAACTAAGGGCTGCTGTTTGAGGGTAAATCCTCATCTGACATATGGGAGTCTTTTAAAGGCCGATGATCTGAGTTCAGGGTCAGCATGTTCCTGTGAGGATGAAAGATAAGGATGGCAAGATTTAAAAATCCCGGGTGACAAGAGATTTAGAAAAGTAGTCAAAAAAAAGGAAACATTTGTAATGTTTCAAATATAAAGGAAGCAGGAAAGAATTTTAACACAGAATTAGAAGGGCAAAAACGGACGATGAAATGTCCTTGGCAAGTCGGATTAAGTAATATCCCAAGGCATTTTATATATATGTATTAGGAGTGAGAGCTTAGCCAGGTCCACCCAAGGACAAAGGACAGAATGTATGCATGAAGCTAGAGGAAGTGGGTGAGGTCCTTAATGAGTACTTTGCATCAGTATTCACCAAGGAGAAGGGCATGGATGATGGTAAGACTCGGGAGAGGTATATTGATATTGCAGGGCATGTCGATATTAAGAAGTGGGAGGTATTGGGTGTCTCAAAAAACATTAAGTTAGATATAAGATCTACATGGACTTCAGTAAGGTGTTCGATAAGATTCCACATGGTAGACTGGTTGGCAAGGTTAGATTATATGGAATACAGGGAGAACTAGCCACTAGGGATGGGCAAGAAATGCTGGCCAGCCAGTGATGCCCACATCACACAAAATGAATAGGAAAAAACTTGGATATAGAACTGGCTTGAAGGTAGAAGACAGAGGATAGTGGTGGAGGTTTGCTATTCAGACTGGAGGCCTGTGACCACCGGTGTGCCACAAGAATCAGTGTTGGGTCCACTGCTTTTGTCATTTATATAAATGATTTGGATGTGAACATAGGAGGTATGATTAGTAAGTTTGCAGATGACACCAAAATTGGAGGTGTAGTGGACAGCAAAGATGGTTACCTCAGAATACAACAGGACTTTGATCAGATGGGCCAACGGGCCAAGGAGTGGCAGATGGAGTTTAATTTAGATAAATGTGAGGTGCTACATTTTTGAAAGGCAAATAAAGGCAGGACTTATACACTTTAAAGCTAAGGTCCTGGGAGGTGTTGCCAAACAAAGAGACTTAGGGGCACAGGTGCATTGTTCCTTAAAAGTGGACTTGCAGGTAGACAGGGTGGTGAAGGAGTGTTTGGCATGCTTGTCTTCAATGGTCAGAACATTGAGTATGGGAGTTGGGACACCATGTAGGGACATTGGTGAGGCCACTTTTGGAGTACTGTGTACAGTTCCGGTTGCCCTTCTATAGGAAGGATGTTTTTAAACTTGAGTGGGTGCAGAAAAAATTTACAAGGATGTTGCCAGGATTGGAGGGTTTGAGCTATGGGGAGAGGGTGAACAGGCTGGGGCTATTTTCCCTGGAGCATCAAAGACTGAGGGGTGACCTTACAGAAGTCTATAATATCATGAGGGGCATGGATAATGTGAATAGCCAAGGTATTTTCCCTGGAGTGGGGTAGTCCAAAATTAGAGGGCATAGGTTTAAGATGAGAGAGAGGAAAGATTTAAAAAGGACCAGAGGGGGAACTTTTTCACGCAGAGGGTAGTGCATGTATGGAATGAGCTGCCAGAGGAAGTGGTGGAGGCTGGTACAGCTACAACATTTAAAAGGCATCAGGATGGGTATATGAAAAGGAAGGTTTAGATAGATATGGGCCAAATGCTGGCAAATGGGACTAGATCAATTTAGGATATCTAGACAGCATGGACAAGTTACCAAACTGTCTGTTTCCATGCTGCACAGCTCCATGACTCCGTATGTCCCCAGGGCCTGATGGAATCTGTTCCAGGATGCTGAGGGAGGCAAGGGAGGAAATTGCTCAGGCCTTGACAGGGATCCTTGTTTCCTCTTTAGAAACAGGTGAGGTCCCAGAAGTCTGGAGAATAGCCAATGTTGTTCCTTTGTTTAAGAAGGGCAACAGGGACGATCTAGGAAATTATAGACAGGTGAGCCTTACATCAATGGTAGGGAAATTATTGAAGAGGATTCTTAGGAACAGTATTTACTCACATTTGGTAAAGAATGGACTTATTAGGGATGGTCAGCATGGTTTTCCGTGGGACAGATCTTCTCTCATAAATTTTGAGGAAATGACAAAGACGATTGATGGGAGTAGAGCAGTAGATGTTATCTACGTGGACTTTACTAAAGCATTTGACCAGGCCCCTCATGGTAGGCTGGTCCAGAAGACTAAATCTCATGGGATGCCTGATGAGTTGGTAAGTTTGACACAAAATTGCTTTGGTCATAGAAGACAGAGGGTTGTTGTGGAGGCTTTTTCTGACTGAAGGTCTGTGACCAGCGGTGTTCCACAAGAATCAGTCCTAGGACCTCCGTTGTTTGTAATACGTATAAATAATTTGGATGAAAAATACTGTTTTGATTAGTAAGTTTGCAGAAGATGTAAAAATTGGTGGAGTTGCAAAAAGTGAGGAAGGTTGTCAATGGAGACAGCAGGATATAGAGCAGTTGGAAAGTTGGGCAGAGTGATGCCAGATGGAATTTAATCCGGACAAGTATGAGGTGATGCATTTTGAGAGGTCAAATACAGGAGGACAGTATATAGTAAATGGCAGGACCCTTAGGAACATTGATATATAGGGGGATCTTGGGGTGCAATTCCATAGTTCCCCAAAAATGGTGACACAAGTAGATAAGGCAGTAAAGAAGGCTTGTGGCATGCTTGCCTTCATTGGTCAGGGCATTGAGTATAAAAGTTGGCAAGTCATGTCACAGTTATACAAAACTTTAGCTTTGAGTATTGTGTGCAGTTCTGGTTGCCACACTATAGGAAGGATGTGGAGATTTTGGAGAGAGTGCAAAAGAGATTTACCAGGATATTGCCTGGATTGGAATGTATTAGCTACAGGGAGAAATTGGATAAACTTGGATTGTTTTCGCTAGAGTGTCAGAGGCTGTGGGATGACCTGATAGAAGTATATAAAGTTATGAGAGGCATAGATAAGGTGGATAGTTGGAGTCTTTTTTCCCAGGGTGGAAATGTCAAAAACTAGGCAGCTTAGGTTTAAAGTGAGCAGAGGAAAGTTCAAAGATGTGTGAGGCAAGTCTTTTACACAGAATAGTAAATGCCTGGAATGTGCTGCCAGGAGAGGTAGTAGACGTAGGTATGACAGCACATTTAAGAGACATCTAGATGGACATGTGAACAGGCTGGTAGTGGAGGGATTGGATCATGTGCAGCAACATGGATTAGTTTAGAATTGCAGCATGGTTGGCACAGACATGTTGGGTTGAAGAGCCTGTTCTTTTGCTTTACTGTTCTATGTTCTATTGTACTTAATCTAAAAATTCAGATGCAACACAAATATAGTTTTATGATAAAACAGAGATAAATAAAGTTTGTTGTTATTTAATTATGTATGAAATTTTTAAAAAGTTCTTATCATATTTCAGGTGTCACAAAGTTGTAACGCAAGTTGATGTCACATTTGAACACAGCTATAAGAAAAAGTAAAGTCAATGTTTAGAGAAACGTCTCCAGAAACAGAGATAAATTTTAATTGAGTTCATGAGCCAATTTTTAAAAAAATTTAAAAGCCAGACTGACATTATATGATTCTAAGGATGTCGCAAAAGCAATAAACATAGTATTTATCTAAACGAGTGAGAGCAATTGTCCCTGCTGACCTAATACAGACATAATAAGTTGCATATCATTCCACTTTAGCAACAAGGCCATACATTTAGTGTAAGGTTCCTATTTTACAAATTAATGTATCCTCCAACTCACAATGAATGGAAGATCTTAACACTCAAAGATTTTCATTTGCCCTGCTGACAAATTTCCTGGCAGCTGTGTCAAATCCCTACTACACCGGTCTGAATTTAATCATTTCTCACTTCAGTCATCCTGTTAATATTGAATAAAAGCTGTGAATTTGAATCAAATTAGTGCCAGTACCTTCACTGACAATTTCATACTAATGGTCCAGGCTCAAAATATACTATCATCCAGACCTGAACAGATTGCAATCCTGCCCATTGTATCATCTTGTTCCCACAATCCAATTTATTCATATTTTTTAGTATGATTTCAAAACAAAAATATCTTAGTGAATATTTTTGTAGTCTTGGAACTCACACACATAAATCAGTTTATACTGGCTTGTAATGTTTTGTGGTTACGATGATGCATTAGTGCAAATATGATGTTATTTCTCTAAGTATTCCTCCATAGGAATGTTATAAACCCACAAATGTAACAGTGTTTTTCAGTCAGAAATTTTCACACAGGAATTGAATAAAAATCAGTCATGTTATGTACTCGTTATTCTATAGTTATTATAGAGGTATGTGTGAAATCAAAGGTATTAATTTATTAATATATTAATTATATAAATTTGTCTACTAAAAAGCTGCCTATAACTTAATTGGCTAAGGATGCAAAATCTTTTTTAATACTTACTTTATAACAATTTACTTATATCAGGAACTTCATCAGAATATTTTTATTAATTCATTGCAGATGGTTCATACCCAATTTAAAGATAACTGTTAACCAATTGTAAAATTCCAATGACTGAAACCAATTTCCATTTTCTCTCAATGCAAAATTTGCATTGGACTCAACCAATTCTTGTCTAAGCAATAACACGGGATTCTGATGGACAAAAATAATTCTCAATCTCTCCCATAATGAGCATATCCTTGTGAAATATAACATTGCTTATCTGAGCATACAAATGTTCACATCTGTTCTGGTTAGTAATGCTCAATACTCTTTGTTAATCCTATATTAAATCCCTCATGGTTACAAAGAATATTATGTTCCTCCTTATTGTAAAAAAAGCTTGAAGAAAACTGGTAAGTAATTAAATAATCAATATGATATGCAAATAGATTTTTCAGTCAAATAAATTATTTTTCACGTATAAATATGAGCACTATTATGCAATTTCTTGGCAAATTTATGATACCCATGGTATGCTTGAATTTGGGAAGTTCCGTTGAAATCACTGTAAACTCTCCAAGGCTGATTTCTGTCGCTAAGGTATAATCAACTTGCAGTGGATTTATTTTGCAAAACTGAACAACCCAGAATTTTCCCCATTTTCTCCATGTATCAACCTCTATCGACAGTTGTGCGAATCTGACTGTACTAAGGAACGTACCGGATATAATAACTTTCAACGTATTAACTTGAATTGACTTTGGAGAGTTGTTTTAATGGCACAACGAATGCGTGATGTGGACTTGCAAACAGCAAGGACAACCAAACCAGGTTCTCAAACTTTTACCAGGATATAATGAAATCGCTTGACTGTATAGACAGAAGAATCTTCGCCGTAAAATTATATTTCATACCTGAATGTAAAAAGAAATAATCGTTCACACATGTATGAAATTAAACTCATTTGCTTATGTTATTTGTGATAAACCCAATTGAATCCGAAATATGATTTAAAGGTTTTTTTTTAATAAGTATCTTACAAAGTGAACATTCTTTAGGACATCTTTGTTGTACAGCAAATAGATAGCATTTAAAATAAGCTCAAACGAAACGATTTCGAAGAATGTAACATCCTCTTTTTCAGGCTAGCTAACTTGACCGGCGTCAGAAAGGAAACTCTCTTAAGTAAAACCAGACATGCCAATGACATAATGTTCCCAAGACAATCACACATGATACTTGTATGCATGATCTATACTTAAGATAGTTATAGGGTATTATTATTGCCTCTCACAGACAAACAAGTTACTGATTGCAACTACAAATGTTGCACTGCTCAATTATTGTAGTCTGCTAACATTTAAAGTCGTAATATCAGATTAGATAAAATGATCTAAAAACTAATAAGTGTCACAACAATGATTTCTCAAGCTCCTTATTTTGACTCAAGGTTTTTATTTAAAAAAACGACGCCATACTGAATACATGGACGCACTGTTTAAGACTTCAATGTTGAAAACACTACTTTCCATATCTTCAAGAATTTTTTTAAAAATTCATGTAATTTACACACCGTTCTGAATTGGTCTTTAAATAAGAAGCCTGTCTAAAGGGTAATAAAAGTTTGCGGTGTGTTTAAAACTAGGCATTGAAAGTGTTTCCACATTCAAATCGGTAGAGGTCAATTTCAATGCTAACTTTAGTAAGACCGTTTTTATAATATCTCTGGTGATTTATTATAATTAAATATTAAACATTAATTATCGCCTCTTAGACTTCAATTGAAATTTGTAACTGCAACCATGCCAACCCACTTCCAAGTAACACAGCTTTATATTCCTGGATTGTAATACCTGAGCTGGCTGCATGGTGCCTTCTCCCCCCTGCTATACATGAAGTGCCCCTCACTCGCGATCCCGCCGTTCAAGCGGTTCTTCACGAGCTGCCAAATCCCGTACAGCGCACGCTGAGAATGGGGCCCTCGGCCCTAGGGCTTCCACAGAACAGGCAATAATTACATTACCACCACCTAAAGAGGCAGGGACTGCTTCCACTCCACCCCCTCCACTCTATCCTGTGTTTCAGTCACCGAATGTCAGCAGCGACTCGCTTCCCCATCTTTATGTTTCGCTAACTACAATGTAATCAGCGAAAGCTTGTCGCCGTGCACTGTAGCTTTCAAAACAAAACAAGGGATTGAGATCTGAGGAGAAGCAGCACATTTAATTCACCACAGTGGTGTCAGGCTGTACGCCGTGTCAACTTCTGCAAGTAAAACAAACAGAACACTGTTGCTGGCGAGAACATCACTCACGCCAAGTTAGCGAGGGGAAGGAATGTGAGCGCGGCTCCGGGACACAGGGGTCAAACTGGGACGTGCTTTGGGCCATCCCCAAACTGACACTATTTCTATCCCGAAACACTGTATCACCTCTATCCCGAAACAGCCAGGTTCAGGACATGTCTGGGAAGCCTCACTTCCTCAATCTATCCCGCATCACCAACTCTGAATAATTCAGGATTGTATTTGTTGATGAGGATGAAGTATATCACAAGCAAAAGCAAACTGCAGCGATGGGGGGGGCCGGGTTTGGTAAATGTGGGGGTGGAGTTGTGTTGGTTCTGGTTGTGGTGGATATATAGGACCCGATAACTCACCCAATTTGATTTAATTTTGCAATTCTCATTTCATACATTTCCGCATATTCAGCTATAATCCGACCTGGGGATATCAATTGGTAACGTTTAGTATTTCATTGTTGAGAAATGATACATTAAGATTTGTTAACGAATTCAGAATTATACTGTACAGATAACTGACATCCAGTCAATTGTACTTAGAACATCTTGGTGATGGGTTTTGGACAATTGCAATTTGTTTGCGTCATTGTAAAGTTGTGCTTCCAACGGGATATAAGACAATGGAAGGAAGGGGTTAATGTTTTTTGGTCCTGTTAAATGAATGAACATAGCGATAGCATTACGTAATGTTTTAAAAGACAAGCAAGCGGTGGGGGATTAGAGCTTAAATCAGTTCCAGGTCCTTGTCGCTTTACACTATCCTGTTTAAAACAGCGACGCGCTGTCTTTCAAGGGAATTCAGAGCAGAAAGACCCCGATTTACCAGTGGACCTGTGCAGCACAAACACAAGCAAACAAGTTTGTCAAATTCAGTTGCTCTCAGCGTTGGGTAAGTTTATCTCGGCTGTTATGTTTCCGTCTTTTTTTTTAAACAATCCGTGGTTTGAACCGCCAGAGAATCGGCGGTTTTCTGGTTCATTTCAGATGGTGACATCATGATTTACAACAAGATGAGAACATGTCAGAGGAAAGGTTCTCATTTTATGGAGAAAAGCGATTTACTGGGAAAGCTGAACCGGGCAGTGAGCTGTGTTGAGGGAATGAGTGAGTGATGCGGGATCTCATTTCGAGCGTGTGAAGGGAGAGGGAGGTGTATTGTCTTTGCAAAAGCAAATAAGCTTCCTTCCACTAGATAAGGAATTGAAGTACTATAAAATGGCTAGAACACAGCTTTGTAAAATCGGAGAACATACCATTGTGCCTCCTGGCACGTGTTTTGAGGTGGCTCCGTGTATACATCTGAATCCAGAAGATCTGTTCACCTTGTGGTCGACATTGCAATGTTTCATGTTGTATTTGGCCCGAATCTTTTCGAGTTGTTTGTTTTGTTAATCAAGACGATTAGTCAGTTGAATGTTGTTCCATGCAACAAGGGAAATATGAAATTTGAGGGGTGGTGGTGGGAGTTGGTTGAGGAAACTTATTTCGTCAGGACAATGAAATGCATCACCTTCCGAAAAGAGAATGAACGGAAAACAATGATCAACAATAGTAAGGTGAAGCGAAAGACAGGGCAGTACCCTGTTTATGAACATGAATGTAAATATGAAGGCAGTAGTCCGAAGAAAACCCGGCCTGATTCTATACTTTACACATTGAATAATGAGAGGCGGAGGTGGAACTGGGTCTCTAGGTCATGTAGAGTCCTAGGTACAAATATGTCGGAGGTCCTGAAGTTCAAGGGGGCTCCGTCCGTGAGTTAGAGGTCTCCTTCTTCAGTACATTGCTTCGAAGCTGGAACAAAATAACAAATCTCAACCCAGTTTTTATGACACGGGAAACCAGAAGTTAGAAACCACTGACAAGAAGTGATTGCTGTTACTACTTGGATGCTGGCGATCAGGTTATTGTATGAAGATGAGCCGGTTCTAAAATTGCAACTGGGAAAGGGGGTCCTGACGGAGGTAAAATTGGTGTTTCCGTTAAAGTTGTTGATGCTGTTTCGTTGGCACGGGGCTTCCGATAATCTTCCTCGTCAATAGGAACAGCAGGGAGTTGCTGCCCGGCGCTGCCATGCGCAGGGATAACCGCACAGTCTAACTGCGGGGGTTGGTAGCACCATTGGTGGCTAGGACAACCTCTCCCAAGAGGCCCAACACCGACCCAAAAGGGTGGTCTTAATAATCTACCTACCACACTCGGAAAACCCTTCTGAGGAAATCTCCTCCAAAATATGTGGAATTCCTAACTCATATTCGCAGACGGCCTGATAACATTCAAGAAGACCAATTAAAATATGTGGGAAAAGATAAGCCTAACCAGTACTTATCACTCACGCACACATTCTTTCCTCATGATGTTCTTATGAAGAGCCAAGAGATCCGAGTTGGCTAAGTGGGTATGAGATATGGAGGGAACTGTCCTTTTACCCAGTGGTAGAGGTTCCTTAAGTCACGCTGGGTGTAAACCAACACCCCATGTCCGGCTGAAACAGTCAGGAACCCAGGACATGACTGCAACAGCATAGAGCAGAGAGCTCGTCTTTACACTTATCCTCGCTGTGCTGCTCCTGAAAGTGTCTGCTTACTTCCTCAACATTAACATTAGTTTCAGTTGGCACAAAATTAACTGAAGAATTAAAAGAAATCTGACTTTTTTTTAAACCTTAACATAAAAGTTGCTGTGTATCTATTTTAATCGCAGCGATTACTTGGTCAGAGTAAGTGCTCGCTACGTTGAAGTGCAAATGTAAGAATATCCGAGCCCCTCTGAAGCGCCCCCTATTGGAAAACAAATGATGACGAAGACCATAACTTCACCCCTCGGGTGATCAAAAATGCCCTCAATGCATCTCTTGCATTTCCAGCACCTCTGCCCTCACACCCCCCCTCCAAACAAAAATAATGACAGAATCCCGTTTGTCTTCATGTATCACCCCACCAACCTCCGCATCCAATGTATAATTCTCCACCACTTCCACCATCTATAATCCGACCCCACAACCAAAGAGATATTTCCCTCCCCACCCCTAATTTGCCCTTCATAGGGATCGCACTCTCCACAACTCCCTGATCTGCTCCACACTCCCCACTAACCAAACCAGCCCCAACACCTTTCTCTACAACAGCCGGAAGTGCTACATCTGCTTCTAAACCTCCCCCTTCACCACCATTTAAGGCACAAAACAAACCTTCTACATTGGACAGGGGTTCACCTACACATCCGTCAACTTGGTCTACTGCTCCCATTTGGCCTCTTCTACATCGGTGAGACCAGGCATAGACTCGGAGACCATTTTGTGGAGCATCTGCTCTCTGTTCGCAACAAATAACAACACCTTCCAGTCGTGAACCATTTTAACTGGTCCCTCACTCCCTGGGCCACATATCCATCCTCAGCCTCCTCCAGTGTCACAATGACGTCACACGTAAACTGGAGGAGCAACCCCTCAGATTCCACCCCAGAAGCCTACGGCCCAATGGCCTAAACATGGAATTCACCAGTTTTAAAATCTCCCCACCCCCAGCTAATCCCATGTCCAATCTTCCCTCTTATCTCTGCCTCCTTAACCTGACACAACCTGTCCATCTTCTCTCCCACCTATCTACCCCTCCCATCCCACTGACCAATCCCCACCACTGCCTGCCTGCACTCACCTATTACCATCCCACCTACCTTCCCTAGCCCCACCCCTCCTCTTTATTTCTAAGCTCCCTTCCCCCTCCCCTAATTCTGAAGAAGGGCCCCGACCGGAAACGTAAATTTTCCGGCTCCTCTGATGCTGCCTGGCCCGCTGAGTTCCTCCAGCTCCACACTTGAGTTGTCTCTGACTCCAGCAACTTCAGTTCTTACTGTCATCTCTGATGACAATAATCGCTGCTTCTCTGGGCATCATGTACTACAATGTTAATACTTCTAACAAAATTATTCTCCGAGAAGAAGTTGTTAAATATACCGATCCTAGCAAACACTGAAAAGTAGAAGGTATTTAAGGTCTCAGGGAGAGTCCGGGATACTTCTGCTGCATGAAGTTCGATTAGATTGCAACTGAATTACTGAGATCACTAATTTATCAGCACAATTGTCACTGATAAAACGCGTTGTTTGTGAGCACGTTGTGAAAACAGAACGAATCCTTAGATTTTATTTGATTAATGATTAAAAAGTAACGTATCCAGCTCAAAACAATAATGTTTGATCTTTACATTAAAATTCACTGTTCAACTTAAGTCATACAATTCGATAATGCCGTTGTAACCATTTATTTCCATTTTTCATTCTGTTTCTCGAGGTGCGCATTTTTCTCCCTCTCACTGCTGTCGCAAGTTCTGGCCGCCTATCATTTTCTTACTCGGCCCTTCTTGGATCTCTATCCCCTCATTCTCTCTTTAACTGTCTGCTCCCCGTCTGCGATTGAGTCATGGCTGATCGGTGTCTCCCTGGACTTGCCTGTCGGACCAAATCACTAGTTATGTTATTTCTGTTCAATCTCTTTTGTCTACTGCTTATAAAGCCTGCCCCTTTCTCTGTAGTTAAATGTATTGCAGTTCTGTTCCCTGTGGTTAAATCATTGTTTACTTTAAATGGTATACAAACTTCACTGCCGTCGCCTCAGTTGGATTGTTCCTGTTCATAGGGGGATGGGAGGGGAGCGGATTTGATTCCGGCCCATAGCAAGGCTGGACGGGGTCTCTCGAACACATGAAACTGTCCAAGGAACAGTAGGAGGCATTGGCTGAAGAAATCCCTGGAGGGCAAGGAATGTTTGGATCTCTTCCGGTTACAAAACAAAAAATCCCTCTAGTACCTTGGAAAACAAGGATCTTATCTGTTGATACAAAGAGACGGTACAGGCTATGTTTATGTACGCAAATTTGTTACATTTATACAAAGAACAATACAGTACAGTGCAGGCCCTTCGGCCCACGATGTTGTGCCGACCTGTTATCCTACTCAAAGATCAAACTAATCTCCATACCCTTCATTTTACTATCATCCATGTGCCTATCCAAGAGTTGCCTAAATATCCGTCATATCTACTCTACTACCACTGCTGGCAGTGCATTCCATGCACCCACAACTCTGTGTAAAGAATCTAGCTCTGATGTCTCCCCTATACCTTCTTCTAAACACCTTAAAATTATGCCCCCTCGTGATAGTCATTTCTGCCCTGGGAAAAAATCTCTGGCTATCCACTCTATGCCTCATCATCTTGTACACCTCTATCAAGTCACCTCTTATCCTTCTTTGCTCCAATGAGAAAAACCCTAGCTTCCTCAACCTTTCCTCATAAGACCTGCTTTCTATTCCAGGCAGCATCCTGGTAAATCTCCTCTGCACCCTCTCTAAAGCTTCTACATCCTTCCTATAATGAGGTGACCAGAACTGAACACAATATTCCAAGTGTGCTCTAACCAGGGTTTTATAGAGCTGCAGCATAACCTCACGGCTCTTAAACTCATTCCCCCTGCCAATGAAAGCCAACACACCATATGCCTTCTTAACAACCCTATCAATTTGGGTGGCAACTTTGAGGGATCTATGGACATGGACCCCAAGATCCCTCTGTACTTCCACACTGCCAAGAATCCTGCCATTAACACTATATTCTGCATTCAAATTTGACCTTCCAAAATGAATCACTTCACACTTTTCCGGGTTGAATTCCATCTGCCACTTCTTTGTCCAGGTCTGCATTCTGTCAATGTCCCGCTGCAACCTACAACAGCCCTCCACACTATCCACAACTCCACCAACTTTTGTGTCATCGCCAAACGTACTAACTCACCCTTCCAGTTCCTCATCCAAGTCATTTATAAAGATCACAAAGAGCAGAGGTCCCAGAACAGATCCCTGTGGAACACCACTGGTTACCGTGCTCCAGGCTGAATACTTTCCATCTACTACCACCCTCTGTCTTCTATTGGACAGCCAATTCTGTATCCAGACAGCCAAATTTCCCTGAATCCCAGGCTTCCTTACTTTCTGAATGAGCCTACCATGGAGAACCTTATCAAATGCCTTGCTAAAATTCATATACACCACATTCACTGCTCTGCCTTCATCAACGTATTTTGTCACATCCTCAAAGAATTCAATAAGGCTTGTGAGGCATGACCTTCCCCTTACAAAGCCATGCTGACTATTTCTAATCAAACTATGCTTTTCCAAATAATCATAAATACTATCTCAGAATCATCTCCAATAATTTGCCCACCACAGAAGTAAGACTGACTGGTCTGCAAGTCCCAAGATTATCCCTATTCCCTTTCTTGAACAAGGGAATAACATTTGCCACCCTCCAGTCATCTGGTACTACTCCAGTGGACAGTGAGGACGCAAAGATCATTGCCAAAGGTGCAGCAATCTCTTCCCTCGCTTCCCGTAGTAACCTTGGGTATATCCCTTCTGGCCCAGAGGACTTACCTATCCTCATGTTTTTCAAAATTTCTAGCACATCCTCCTTCCTAACATCAACCTGTTTGAGCATATCATCCTGTTTCACGCTGTCCTCACAAACTACAAGGTTCCTCTCACTGGTGAATACTGAAGGATCTCCCCTACCTCCTCTGACTCCAGGCAAAGTTCCCTCCACTATCCCTGATCGACCCTACCCTCACACTGGCCATCTTCTTGTTCATCACATAAATATAGAACACCATGGGGTTTTCCTTTACCCTACTTGCCAAGTCTTTTTCATGCCCCTTTCTAGCTCTCCTGTGTCCATTCTTTAGTTCCTTCCTGGCTACCTTGGAACCCTCTAGAGCCCTGTCCGATCCTTGCTTCTTCAACCTTAAATAAGCTTCCTTCTTCCTCTTGACCAGGTGTTCCACATGTCTTGTCATCCAAGGTTCCTTCACTTTACCATCCTTTCCTTGCCTCAGTGGGACAAACCTATCCAGTACCTGTAGCAACTGCTCCCTAAACAACCTCCACATTTTTATCATGCATTTCCCTGAGAACATCTGTTCCCAATTTATGCTCCGCAGTTCTTGCCTAATAGCATTGTAATTCCCCCTCCTATCCCTCTCCATGACTATGGTAAAGGTCAGGGAGTTGTGATCACTATTATTGAAATGCTCTCCCACCAAGAGATCTGACACCTTGCCTGGTTCGTTGCCAAGCACCAAATCCAATATGGCCTCTCCTCTAGTTGGCCTATCTACATATTGAGTCAGAAATCCTTCCTGGACACACCTGACAAAATCTGATCCATCCAAACTATTTGCACTAAGGAGGTTCCAGTCAATATCAGGGAAGTTAAAGCCACCCATGACAACAACCCTATTACTTCTGCAAAATAACACTGAACACATGTGGAATCTTGCAACTTTGGTAACAGTAACTGTTACGCAGGACGGCTGGCATGTAGATCATGCGCAAGAGGAACACAACAGAATGTAGGTAGACACTAATAAACTTGAGGATTGGACATATTAATAGCAGATGCACTCCAAAGTAGATCAGCTTGAGATGGTACAGTTCGGTAGGAAGAATTAAGAGGTATGTACTATTTGAAAAATAAGAGGTGGAAGGGGATCTTGGGGCACAGATACACTAATAACTAAAAGTATTGTGGCTTGATAAAGGCCATAATAAATAAAACACTAAGATTTATTTCTAGAAGGATAGAATTGAAAAGGAGAAACATTGTCAAACTTGAATGGTCAGTTACTTTAGACTTGTAGTAATATCGATAAAGATTGAATATATTAGGGTTCTTCCATCTATAAGATGAAGATCAAAGGCTGAAATCCTAGAGATCTTGAAGAAGGCTTCAATTGCGGGGGAGATCAAAGATAGGAGTCATCATCACAAACTATATAACTAAAAAATCCAAAAGAGGATTCAGGAGAACTTCTTTAACCAGAGGGGTTAGAATGTGGAACTTGTTATTGAAAAATTAATCTATTAGAATGAATGCATTTTGGGGGAAACTATATACATTTCATTGGGTAAAAAGAATAAACATATAAGCTAGGAATTTGCTCAGAGTTGGGTGCCCTCCCAACTACAACATTAAATGGAGATGAAGCAGAAGTCCCATTTGCAGCAATAGTGCAAAACAACCTACAAAGTTCTGGTCTTGTTTGTGTTACCACCCACTTAGGTAAATGTGCTGATTTTCAAGCCCCACTACTCCTAGGGCCACCACAAAACTCTACTAGTTGAAACCACTTTTAAACTTCCAACAAAGACAGACAGACACATTAAAAAATGGTTTAATGGGTAGATGAAAAAGCACTGGAGAGACACAGTTCTATCCTGTCCACAGGATTTGATGAGATTTTTCTTTTCCTTCCCAGGATGAGTGATGTCCAAATCCCTTTTTGGATTGTTTCACTCCTTCACAGGTGAAACTGGATGATTAGTACACTAACCATAGAGTGGTCGTCAGGCTGATGACCCCCAGCATCCACGACTGGTCCCAATTGCACGATCAAATGAGCAATCTATTGCTGGTAGTTAATTCTTCGAATGACCTTGAATGGATCATGAATTTCACTTTCAGAGCTTCACCCTTCTTCTCTCCTCCCCAGCTGCTTGAAGCAGTGGCGCAAGCATGACTCAGAGTTCCAGTAACTTGTTTTTAAAGTGCAGCAATTCGTTCTTCAGTCTGTCGTTTTAAAACAGTCATTTTCCCATTTCAGACCACAATCAAAAGTATCGAAAAATGACAAGATGCAAGCTTTACAGTTGTTCATATTCCACTGAAGGAACTGCCAGTCTTGATAACATTTTAATTATAGTGTAAAGGTAGATTTTTATTAATTTCTGGGTTGAAATAGAGCATTTAGCTGCTTGAAGTACTGGGAATCATGGACAAAATTTTGATGCACATATTGTCTGCTGCAACACCAAATAAGTTTTAGGAAATATTCTGGAGATCCGAGCTGAGGTTTAAATTGATTTTGAAACAATGCACTTTGCTGCTAAAGGGAGGGTGCTTCTAGAGTCAGATAAGGTCCTTTTGGATTTTGACTCCAACTTTAAACATTAAATGAGTTTGTAGGGGTTACAGTAGAATTCAAACTTCAAAGCACTTTTGAGTTGAAAACCAGAAGGTATACCCAGAAAGCAGGAGAAAACAGAGCATTCTGTTCACAGGAGCCAGGGGATAGAACCTGGAATGAGGAGTTTGGGGACAGACGGAAATGTAGTATAACAGGCAAGGAAGACAAACTTAAAGCTTTGGTTCGTACTTGGAACTATGACATTATTGCGACTACAGAGACCTGGCTGAAAGAGGGACGGGACTGGCAGTTACATGTCCCAGATTTAGATGTTTCAGGTGCGATAGAAAGGAGGTAAAAGGGGTGGGGGAGTTGCATTACTGGTAAAGGAGTATCACTCAGCTGAAGGAGGATACAACAGAGGACTTGTGCAGCAAGACAATATGGGTAGAACTCAGGAACAGAAAAGGTGAAATCACAATGCTAGGGGTATACTACAAACCTCACAACAGCCAGCGAGAGATAGAGGAGAGAATATGTAGACAGATTTTGCCAAGATGTAAAAACAGTAGGGTTGTTGCCCGTTTCTGAAGCAGGGTCCTGACCTGAAACGTCAACTTTCCTGCTCCTCTGATGCTGCCTGGCCTGCTGTGTTCCTCCAGCTCCAAACTGTGTTATCTCTGACTGCAGTATCTGCAGTTCTTACTATCTCTGAGGGTTGTTGTGGTGGGTGATTTTAACTTCCCCTATATTGACTGGGACTCACTTCATGCTAGGAGCTTGGATGGGGCAGAATTTGTAAGGACCATTCAGGAGCGTTTTTTTGACACAATATGTAAACAGTCCAACGGACCTGATTTTGGGAAATGAGCCCAGCCAGGTAAGTGAAGTTTCAGCGGGGGAGCATTTCAGGAGTAGTAACCATAATACTGTGAGTTTTCCGATACTCATGGATAGGGATAATAACAGTCCTGGGGTGAAGGTGAACTACAACAATATTAGGCAGGAACTGGAGAATGTTGATTGGAGGCAGCTGTTTGAGGGTAGATCCACATCGGACATGTGTGAGTATTTCAAACGGCAGTTGATAGGAGTTCAGGAGCGGCATGTTCCTGCAAGACTGGAGGATAGGTACCGCAAGTTATGTGAGCCTTGGATGACCAGGAACATTATCACCTTGGTCAAAAAGAAAAGGGAAGCATATGTAAGGTCTAGGAGGATGGGAACTGATAAAGCCCTTGAAGTATATAAGGAAAGTAGGAAAGAACTTAAACAAGGAAGTAGAAGAGCTAAAAGGGGTCATGAAACGTCGTTAGCAAATAGGATTAAGTAGAATCCCAAGGATTTGTATACATATATAAAAAGCAAGAGGATAGCCAGGGAAAGGGTTGGCCCGCTCAAGGACAAAGGAGGGAATCTGTGTGGAGCCAGAGGAGGTAGGTGAGGTCCTAAATGAATACAAAGAGAAGGAATTGATGGAGGCTAATCTCAGGGAAGGGAGAGTCGAGTTTCTAAGCCAAACTGCTATTGAAACGGAATAGGTGATGTGCCTCTTAAAATGTATTAAGATAGATAAGTCCCCAGATCCTGATGGGACCTATCCCAGAATATTGAGGGAGGAAAGAAGGCAAATTGCTGAAGTATTGACAGACATCTTTGTATCCTCTTTGGCTGCAGGTGAGGTCTCAGAGGACTGGAGAATAGCCAATGTTGTCCCATTGTTAAAGAAGGGTAACAAGGATAATCCAGGACATTACAGGCCGTGAGTCTCACGTCAATGACAGGGAAATTATTACAAAAGATTCTCAGGGACAAGATCTATATCCATTTAGAAGCAAATGGACTTATTAGCGATAGATAGCACGATTTTGTACAGCGAAGATCATGCCTCAATAACTTGATCAAGTTTTTTGAGGAGATGATGAAGCTGATTGATGTTAGTGTTGGCTACGCGGACTTCAGTAAAGCCTTTGACAGGGTCGCTCATGGCAGACTGGTACAAAATGTGAAGACACATAGTATCAGGGGTGAGCTGACAAGATGGATACAGAACTGGCTTAGTTATAGGAGACAAAGGGTAGCGATGGAAGGAAGCTTTTCAGAATAGAGGGTTGTGACTGGTGGTGTTCCACAGAGATCGGTGCTGGGACCTCTGGTGTTTGTGATCTGCATAAATGATTTGGAGGAAAATGAAGCTGGTCTAACTAGTAAGTTTGTGGATGACACAAAGATTGATGGAATTGTGGATAGTGAGGAGGATTGTCTGAGCATACAGCAGGATATAGATCAGTTGGAGGCATGGGCAGAAAAATGGCAGATGGAGTTTAATCCAAACAAATGTGAGGTGATCTGAGGTGATGCAGTTTGGAAGGTCAACAACAGGTGGAAATTATACAGTGAATGGCATAACCCTTAGGAGTATTGATATGCAGAGGGATCTGGGTGTGCAGGTCCACAGATCACTGCACGTAGTAGCGCAGGTAGATATGTAGTAAAAAAGGCCTATAGCATGCTTGCCTTCATTGGAAGGGGCACTGAGTATAATGATAGACTAGTTATGCTGCAGTCTTATAAAACTTAGTTAGGCCATACTTGGAATATTGTGTGCAGTTCTGGTCACCACACTACCAGAAGGATGTGGATGCTTTGGAGAGGATACAGAAAAGGTTTACCAGGATGTTGCCTAGTATGGGGGATTTTAGTTATGAAGAAAGATTGAATAGACTAGGTTTGCAGGAGGTTGAGAGACAACCTGATAGAAGTTTATAAGATTGGGAATGGCATGGATAGAGTGGAAAGTATGAAGCTTTTTCCCAGGGTGGAGGGATCAATTACTAGGGGACACAGGTTCAAGGTGTGAGGGGGGAAGTTTAAAAGAGATGTGCAAGGCAAGGATTTCACACAAAGGGTGGTGAGTGCCTAGAATGCATTGCTAGAGGAGGTGGTGGAAGCAGACACATTAGCAGGAAGGGAATAGAGGGATACGGATCATGTAAGTGAAGACAGTTTTAGTATAGAAGAGCAAAATATAGCGGCACAGGCTTGGAGGGCTGAAGGGCCTGTTCATATGCTGTATTGTTCTTTCTTCTTCATTGTTTTTGAAAAATGGGGGCTCAGGGGTGAGAGGGAAATAGCTTGAATGGGAGTCAGAGGTTTGTGGCTTTTACTAAAAGGGATTTAGATATTCAGGGGATGATGATTTTGGGCCTTGGCTGGTTAGGAGAGAATGGGATTTGGTCTTGAGGTTTTGCAAGTCGGGCCAGATGGAGAGAGGGTAGCGGGGAAAAAAACATTTTCTGTAGAGCCAGGAGCAATAGTAGCTTATGTGAGTAGGAACAACATCAAGAGAAAAGCTGTCAGTAAAGTGGTAACTGAAACTGGGGTTTATGAATAAATAATAAAATGCTGTTTTCACTGTTGATTGAATGGGCAAAAT
Source organism: Rhincodon typus (assembly GCF_021869965.1). Taxonomy (NCBI): domain Eukaryota; kingdom Metazoa; phylum Chordata; class Chondrichthyes; order Orectolobiformes; family Rhincodontidae; genus Rhincodon; species Rhincodon typus. The sequence continues at coordinate 30,384,871 of NC_063347.1, forward strand.
TTGCTCAGAGACTTAGGATTCTTGCTGGAAAAACCAAAAGGCGAGGGAAAAGGAAGGCTTTAGAGCTGAGAGTTCCTCAGACCATTGGATGCTTTATTACATGTGAATTTAGAGGTTGAGATTAAAACATTTAAAGGGAGTTTCACAAGTATTTAAAAATTAGGAATATAAAATCTTGGGGATGAATGGGTTTACAAGAGAGAAAACTAACAGTGGCACGGGAAACAAGTCTAAATTACTTTCCCCTGTGATATAACTTCAAACAAAGCTTGTTTTATTGTTCCAAGCCCAGGAATTGTTTTAGAAGTATTGTTGTTGCACTGTATTGAAGCAATGTGCTCTTTGGGGTAATTGCCACAAAAATTGAACCCACTATCCTTTGATCTTTTGGTTTGGTTTAGAACTGATTGAACTGACTGATTTTGTGTGAAATCCAGCCAAAGTTTGGGTCTAACTGAGATTCCATCAGAGTTGTAACCTTCACAAAGAAGTGAATCCAAACCATGATCCCAACATTCTGCTGTCAGTGGATTGGACCCTATTACTGTGTTATGTTGATGTAATGGCACAATTTGCTCTATTCTAATCATGTCACTGGTGGAAGAGTCAGGCAAGTCCAGATTATTGTGAGGTAGCTTTTTTTTCTCTCTGTGTGCTGCGTTCAGTTTCAAAGTCCATCTTCTAGCTATTTTTTCCCGACAGAATGGATTAGCCATTTTAAAAGGTTATTGACTACTTTCAAACAATTGATTGTAGTTTACTAGAGTACATTACCCATTGTAGCTTTTAAAAATCTTTAGTATATCTTCCACTAGTTCCCTTCTCTATCCATATATACAGATATATAATATATCATATTCAGAAGCTAACTAATAACATTCTGCACCTGACCACCAGAAAGCAGTCCAGAGTAAACTTGTCAAACGTTTCACTTCTTTGCTGTCCAGATTATCCAGAGCTGAATGTCCACCATGTAATGGTTGTGGGCAGAGAAGAACAGGGATTGCAACTAATTGGACAGCATTTTCAGAGAGTTAGCACATGTAGAAGAGCTAAATTGTCTCCCACTGCGTTGTTAGATTATTATTTTATTCTTGTGGTACACAATCAAAAAGAATTTGTACATCATGAGATTAATAGACATCCAATATTATTGAATGAATCCAAAATTGTGTATAAAATGTTATTCCTTTGAATTGGATTTTGTACAATAAAATCAAAGATTTGAGAAAAAAAAACATCAGATCAATTAACACATTATAGAATGTTCCTTGTCAGCCTCGTTGCAGATCACGAGAAGCTAAGTAGGTAGTTTACAGCCATCTGTCCAATGAAATATGTCCGGTTTGTTTGAGGAAATAAATATTTTCTCTGAACAGATGTAGCTGCCACTTGCTGACAGCTTTTTGTTTTAGACTCACTTTACTTTTACCTAGTCTTTTTCCAGTTAAAGAACTCATCCTTATTAATGGCTCAAGATACAATTGAGTAATCTCCATTTCAGCCACTCCTCTGCAAATACCATCGTGGTCCCTCTGTATTATCATATATTTCATGATTTGTTGTAAACAAAATTGGAAGGGAAAGACCATCATTTCAAAATTCAATATCATCTTTCCCATTAATTGAAGTATGATCCTCTTATATTGTAATCAGTTTTTTTGTCCAAACTACATTATTCCTCTTTGGATTTTGTACATTATCCTTGAGATAATTTCACATTTACACAAGTGCAGACAAGCTAAGAAAAAATAATAGACATGTCTCCATTCTGTTTTCCTCACCATGTTTCACTTCTGTGCGTTCAAACTTTGTTTTAAAAGTTCAAAATTTGGAAAGGTTACAGCACAAAATGAAGCCATTCAGCCCACCATGTCTGTACCAGCTGAATAAACCAGCCACCCGTTCTAATCCCACTTACCAGCCCCTTTTCCTGCAGCTTATCATATTTCAGCTGCAGATCCAGCTTTCTTTTAAATGAGGTGAGAGTTTTTGCCTCCACGACCAAGTTGAGCTGTGAATTCCAGACACCCAGTACTTAAACCAAAGGGAAAAACTCTTTTCCTAACACCTGAAGGTAATTAATTCCTACACTGGAACCTCTGATAGCTTATTCCTGGCTGTAATATAACTGAATTCAAACTCAGCTTCAAGTCCTCTTCAGGATTTTATTCCAATACTTATACTTTGGGATTATCACTAACTCCTTTCTCTAAGGTAATCTAGTTTCCCTATATCCTTCCCATTTCTGGAGCATTGGATTATACAGCCATTTTTATCCAAGGACCTCAAGACAGCTGCAAAACCATAAAAAAATCTTTCTCTGAGCAATGTATATTTTCCTTTAGATTAAACTTTCTGACCTTCTAAACTGGAGCTTGTTTACCTTGTTTGGTTCTAAAACTCTACAATTGTATGCAAAACCCAATAAGTGCTCAAAAAATCTGTTTTAAAAGAAATCAGTAAGGCTACAGAAAGATATACAAGTCATTTATTAACTCCAGTCACCCAGAAAACCCATATGTTACTAACTCAAAAAAAAACAAACTTACAATAAATTATACTAGAAATATACATAAGTCGTATAGTCTGCATCGCACTTTCCAAATAATAGTTTATCCTATTCCTCAACATTGATTCTAGCAATTTGCCCATCGTCAAGGTCTGACATAATTGTTTGACCTATCCCTCAACACTTTTTAACAACATCAACATACATTATTTGTAAAACTTATTTTTACTTTCATCAAACTTCTTTCTTGATTTCTTTGTGAATTTCCCTGGTTATCTTTTCTGATTTACCTATTATTTTGTTTCTTTCATGATAAATATTTTCTGCTGTCTGCTCAAAGTCATTACATATATTGAAATAAAGTATACAACTTGCCAATGATGATAGTTAAATTGACAACCTCTGGATTGCCAGTCCATGATGATACCCAAGACAAAATTCTTGTCAAAACTATAATGCCATTTCAAACTGTAGTTTAGAGCTAAAGAAAAATGTATGGTTAAATGAGTATTAAGTGGATTTAGTGTCCTACTGAAAATTACATTTGTTAAGAGGGGCAAGTACAAAAAATGAAAAAAAAAATTGCTTTATAATTAAATAGATGCTTGCACTTTTAAAAATTATTTAAAAATTATTTTAAAATTATTAATCTACATCCTGAAGCAAAAATATTTTTGCATTTAGCATCAAACAGCTTATTGAGGTAATTAAGAAGAAAAACATAGGTTGTAGAAGATTTTTACAGATGGTGATGTTTTGCATTATTTTTCTTTATGAAATGAAATCTGATACTTTAATGTCAGAACGTAAAACCTCGCCCCACCAGACAGTTGCTCTAGAAACCAATTTTGCCTTTTACTGTGATTTTAAAACATTGTACATGCTGAATAGCTGCAGGAGAGCGGACCACACTTACAATGCCGCCACACCAAAGTTATTTGCATTAAAACATCTTCAGACCAAATGTAAAACTAGTGACTTCTTATGCAATTGCTTAACTATTAACGCAAACGTTAAAATGTCTACTAATGAGTGGAAATCTGTGCCCGTATAACTTCTCCAATAATTGTAGACTTCTGTTATTATGGTAAAATTACTATTAAACTTCTGGTGTGCTAACGGCTGTCCAGTTAGATTTTGTGGTAGAGTACACTAAGATACCAGTAGGGGGTAGCAGTGCGATAAACTAAAAAAAAACAACTGCTCCCCACCCTAGTTACTGTTGACACTACGAATTTGTAATTTCCTATATCCACACTACGAAACAATATTGTGCAGGGTAAGCACATACTGTTGATTCAGTAACAGACAATGTGTTAATTAAGCTGCGCCTTATACCTCATCTATTTATTACTGTGTGAACACGCCTGTATAAATTCCTAGCTATTTGATCGATGTCTGATCACGCCTCTGCAAACAAATGAAGTTCCAAATGGTTACCGGAAAATAACTTCGAATCAGGCCATGCTCTATTCATTTTCTATGCGTTTCCACCTTCTATGTCGCATTTGTTATTTTATTAAAAATAAGCAGCTAAAAATTCTTTGCAGTTATTCCCAGAACTAGGGATACAATTTGCGGTTCAGCCGCGCCCATTCCCATTGAAACTTTGTGGGAATGTTGTGTTCCCTCCGCCTTGAAATGATTTTAGGGTGTGGTCCAGCTTGATGTGCTACTGACTTACTGACGGTACATTCAGCGCCGCAGAGCTCGAAGCCGTGTTTGAGTAATGTGTTCAGGAGTACCCAGTTATAGAGCCATTGAGTTGTACAGCACGGAAACAGAGCCTTCAGTCCAACTCATCCATGTCGACCTAAATTAATGTAATCCCATTTGCCAACATTTGGTCCCTATCTCTCTAAAATCTTCCTATTTCATATACCCATCCAGATGCTTTTCAAATGTTGTAATTGTACCAGCCTCCACCACTTCCTCTGGCAGCTCATTCCATACACATACCACCCTCCACATGAAAAAGTTACCCCTTTAGGTCCCTTTTATATCTTTCCCCTGTCATCTTAAACCTATACCATCTAATTTTGGACTCCCCTGGGAAAAAAAGACCTTGGCTATTCAACCTATTCATGCCTCTAGTGATTTTATAAGCTTCTATAAGGTTCTAACGTTCCAGGGCAAATAGCCCCAGTCTATTCAGCCTCTCCCTGTAGCTCAAACCCTCCAATCCCAGCAAAATCCTTGTAAAGCTTTTCTGCATCCTTTCAAGTTTAGCAACATATTTCCTATAGCAGGGAGACCAGAACTGAACCAGTATTCCAAAAGTGGCCTAACCAATGCCCTGTACAGCCACAACATGACCTCCCAACTCCTATACTCAATGCATTGACCAATAAAGGCAAGTGTACCAAACACCTTCTTCACTATCCAGACTATCCTTCAAGGAACTATGAACCTGCACCCTAAGGCCTCCTTGTTTGGCAACATTCCCCTATCATTAAATGTGTAAGACCTGCCCCGATTTGCCTTACCAAAATGCAATATCTTACATTAATCTTCTAATAGACCTTATGCACTTCTCAAAAAGAGCTTTCCTTTAATCTTGAATGGGATGTGGCACATCAGCATTTATTGTATGTCTCTAATTGCTCATGAGAAAGTGGTGGCGATCCTACCTTCTTGAACTACTGCGGTGCTTCTGGTGCAGATACTTTCACAGTGTTCATAGGGAAGGAGTTGCCAATTTTTGACCCAGCAACAGAGAAAGGGTGACAATTTATTTCTGATCAGGGTGGTGAATGGCTTGGAACATAATTTGCAGGGATTGGAGTGACCATTTGTCTGCTGTCATTGTCCTTCTAGAAGGCAGAGGTTGTGGGTCACAAGGTGCCGGAGCCTTGGTGAGCTGCTGCAGCTCATCTTCTAGATGGTATACACTGCTGCCTCTATGTGTTGATGGAGGAGGGAGTGAATGTTGGAGGTGATGCATGGGGCTCTAATTAATTGGAGTGCTTTGTCATGATGGTTTTGAGCCTCGAATGTTGTTGGAGCTCTACTGATCCAGGCAATTGGAGAGTATTCTATCACACTCCTGAATTGTCTTGTCAATGATGTAAAAGTCAGGAAGAAAGGAGGCAAGTTGCTTGCCACAGAATTCCCAGCCACTGACCTACTGTTGTAGTCACAGTGTGAACATTGCCAGCTGAGCCTGGGAATTCACACTACAGGACATTGCTTTGGTGTAACAATAATCTGAGAGTCAACCTCAGAACTTTCAAGCTACATTCCAATACATGGTGGAAGACAAGTTAGGGCAATTTCAAAATTTGTTGAAACAGTTAATAAGTGAGGATAAGTGAGGATAAATCAGGATAAGTGAGCCTAGTGCGATGCTATTGACTTCATCCATCCTTCTAATACTGACTTCATATGCAGTCTTTGGAATTGCTTATGAAAATTAATTCTTAGTGTAACATCAGACATGCAACGCTCTAATCTGTTATACCTTTTCTGAATGCTTATCTGTTGAAGCAATGGGAGAATTTATCATTTATATGGCTAACTCAGTTCAGTTTCTGGTCAATGGTAACCCCAGAATATTGATATTGGGGGATTAGGTTATGGTATACCATTAAATATCAAGGGGAGATGTTTAGCTTCTCTCTTATTGGAGATGGCTATTACCTGGTATTTCTATGACATGGAGTTTACTTGCCGCTTATCAGCTGCACTGAAGTAAATGTAACCACAGCTATCAGTGCTTCCATTGAAGGGAATGGAAATGAAGCACCATGGCCAAGGGAGGAACCCATTGTTTGTGGATCACTGGAAGCCTTATTCATGGAGTTCAATAAGATGAGATAAACCATGGATGGAATCTTATAAGGGTCTGTACGACATGGCAAAATGTGTCACTGATCTCGACACTGGGAACACCTCACTCCATCTTTTATGCTTTTTACAAGTGGTGAAGGAAATATCGCACTGGCCAGCTGTGAGTTGCCAATTAAGGGAGATTGTTGAACATCCTGTTTGACAGTCCAAATCATTAATTATCAGTTTCCGATCTTTCCAAATTCACCAAACAATTTAGATGTCAAGAAAACTTGACATGGAAAACAGAACAGAAACTTGGCAAATTCAGCTTGCTTGCTCCAAAGGACCTCCAAGGGCACCAATATCTCAGGGCACATTGTACAGTACTGGCCACATATAACCCATATTCACAAACATTGGCATCTGATGTGTGCCAAATTATTAAAAACCCTCATGACACTTCTCCAATCCACTTACAGCTTGGTTTTGCACTTCAATGCTGGATGTCAGGCTGCACTGGCAACTAATATTGTAATGCTACAGAAAAGACACTGTTCTCAAGGACATACGTCCAGCTCATGAACTGGACTAGGCTATATCTCTGGCTCTTTCCTCACTGTCCCAGCACTCACTCACTCTGAGCTACTTGGATACTCATAATTCCCCCTGCCTTGCTTTGCCTTTTTGTGCTTTGACCCCTCAGCAAGAGAAATGGGGCTTATATTACTTCTACCTTGCTTGCCATTTATTGCAGACACAGAGGAAGGAAATTTGTCATCATTGTCAGCAAGCATCAGTCAAAGCAAAAGGGATAGCCTTCATTCAGGGTGTGCATAAGACCATAAGAAATAGGAGCAGGAGTAGGCCATTTTGCCCTTTGAGCCTGTTCCTAAGGATTGGTCCTAAGTTGTCAAAATCATCAGATCCAAATCCAATTGGTTTTTGGTATCTAGGTCGTGGTTTAAATTAATTGGCTAAATTCAAAACCAGTTGTCTTGGTAAAAATGCTGTTGTACCTGCTAACAGTATACTGTTCCAGTTTCACTGGAAAGACGGAGACTGAAGGGTGACCTGATAGAGGTCTACGAAATGATGAGAGGCATAGATGGATTGGATAGTCAGATGCTTTTTCCCAGGATGGAAAGGTCACCTACAAGTGGGCACAGGTTCAAGGTGAGAGGGGGTAAGTCTAGGGCAGAAATGCAAGGAAAATTTTCACGCAGAGGGTTTCTGGGTGCCTGGAACATACTGCCAATGCGGATGGTAGATGCAGACATGTTAGCAATGTTTAAGTCGTATCTTGATAGATACATGGATGGAAGGCAAACAGAGGGATAGAAACCGTGAATGGGCAATAGGTAGTGAGTGTAAATAAGGACTAGGAATTGGTGCAGGCTTGGTGGGCTGAAGGGCCTGTTCCTGCTGAATTGAATTGTATTGTATTATTCAATCTTTTCTTAAATAAGGGACCATAACCATTCACGGTACTGCAGATGTAGTCATAGCAGCACCTTGTACAGTTGCAGTAAGGGCTAACATTCCCTTAGTCTTCCTGATTACTTTCTTACCCTGTGTGCTAGCTTTCTGTGTTTCATGCCGAAGTAACCCCAAGTCCCTTTGTGTTGCAGCTTTCTATGTTTTTGTCCATTTAAATAATATTCTGTTCCTTGGTTCTCCACTCCAAAATGAACAACTTCACATTTTCACAAATTATGCACCATTTGCCAACTTTTTGTCCATTTATTAACTTATCAATATTTTTCTGTAAACTGTTTGTATCCCTCTCACAACCTGTCTTTCTACCTATTTTTCTGTTGCCTGCAAATGTGACTACAATACTTTCATTTCCTTTCTCTAAGTCATTAATATATAGCAAACAGTTGCAGTCCCAGCACTGATCTATGTGGAACCCTACAAGTCACGGGTCACCAATCTAGAAAAGAACAAATTATCCCAACTCACTGTTTTGTATCCATTAGCCAAATCTCTATCTATGCAAATATACTACCTGCAACACCTGTGGCCTCTTATGCTATGGCTTAACCTTTTGTGAGGTACCTTGTCAACTGCCTACTGGAAGTCCAAATACACACATCTACTGGTTCCCCTCTATTCACCCTGGTTGAGACTTCCTCCAAAAACTCTAATAAATTAATCAGACACAATTTCCCTTTTATGAAGCCATACTGACTTTGCTTGATTAAGTTATAATTTTCCAAATATTCTGCTGTTACTTCCTTTCTTGATTCCAATGCCTTTCCAACAAAAGATGTTAGGCTCATCAGCTTATAGTTACCTGCTTTTTGCCTCCCTTTTTGAATAGGGGTATCACATTGGAAAATTGGCAATCTTCTGGTATTTCTTCAGAATCCAAAGATTTTTGGAAAATTACAACCAATGCATTTGCTATCTCTTTCACTATCCTCAGATGCAAACCCATCAGGGTCAGGAGACTTATCTGCCTTTAGCTCCATTAGTTTGTCTAATATTACTTCTCTGGTGATAGTGATGGCACTTAGTTCCTCCCCCTTATTCTTTAGTATTAACAGGATATTCAAAGTATCTTCCACCATAAAGACTAATGCAAAATATCTGAGGAAAGGTCACTGGACCCAAAATGTTAATTCTGCTTTTTTCTTCACAGGTGCTGTGAGATCTGCTAAGATTTTCCAGCAACTTATGTTTTTGTTTCTGATTTACAGTATCTGCAGTCCTTTTGGTTTTTATTTATTGAAAAATATCTGTTTAATTCCTCTGCTACTTCCTGTTCCTCAGAACTATCTCCCCAGTTTCGTTTTCTAAGGAGCCTATGTTCACTTTGACCTCTCTGTTCCTTTACTTATACATTTAAAGAAGGTCTTATTGTCAGTTTTTATATTCCTCGTTAGGTTGTCAGGCATTAACTGCCAGGGCATATTGTGCATGGTCGCACACTCGCTGCACAATGATGGATGATAGTTCCTGCAGTTCCTATCCTCTCCCCACTGAACAGACTTCAGATCTTTGACCTTGCAGTCGACAGATTCCTGACCCATCGTGAATGTCACTGGCTTGGCAAATCCAGAAATTGATTTATTTCTTTCATCCCCTTTCAAAGGAACACGATATAATCACCTGCTCTGGCCTACAGTCATAGAGTCATACAGCACGGAGTCATACACCTTTCAGTCCAATTCGCCCATGCTGACCAAGTTTTCCAAATGACTACTAGTCCCATTTGACTGCATTAAGCCCATATCCCTCTAAATCTTTCCTATTCATGTACCTATCCATAAGTCTTTTAAATGTTGTAACTATACCTGCTGTCTACCACATTCTTTGGCAGATGATTCCACATATGAACCATGCTCTATGTGAAAAAGTTGACCCTCAGGTCCCATATAAATCTTTCTCCTCTCACCTTAAATATATACCCCCTAGTTTTGAATTCCCGCACCTTAGGGAAAACACCTTTGCCAATCACCTTATCTATGTCTCTCATAATTTTATAAACCTCTATAAGGTCACCCCTCAATCTCCTACACTCCAGTGAAAAAAGTCCTAGTTTATCCTTATAACTGAAACACACCAGTCCTGGCAACATCTTCTCTGAACCCTCTCCAATTTAATCATATCCTTTCTATAGCAGGGCGACCAGAATTGTACACAGTGCCTCAAAAGTGGCCACACCAAAGTCCTTTACAACCTCAATATGATGTCCCAACTGCTATAGTCAATGATCTGAGCAATGAAGGCAGGTGTGTTAAACGCTTTCTTAACCACCCTGACTACCTGTGAGGCAACTTTCAAAGAACTATGAACCTGAACCCCTAGGTGTCTCTGTTTGACAAGACTACTCAGGGCCCTACCATTAACTGTATAAGACCTGCCCTTGTTTGTTTTATCAAAATGCAATATCTCACATTTATCCAAATTAAACTCCCTCTACCACTCCTCAGTTCATTAGCCTAATTGAGGATCCCTTTGTAATCTTAGATAACCATCTTCACTGTAGACTATATCACAACTTTGGTGTCATCTGCAAACCTACTAACCATGCCCCCTAAATTCTCATCCAAATTTTTTATATTAATGACAAATAAGTGGTCCCAAGACTAATCTCTGTGGAACACCGCTGGTCACAGGCCTCCAATCTAAGAAACAGCCCTCCATCTCCACCCTCTGACTCTTACCATAAGCCAATTTTGAACCCAATTGGCAAATTCTCCTTGAATTCAATGTGATGTTATTTTACTAATTAGTCTACCTTGTCAAACGCTTTAGTAAAGTTAATATAGACACTGTCAACTGCTCTGTCCTCATCAATATTTTTCATTATGTCCTCCAAAAAATCTCAATCAAATTTGTGAGACACGATTTCCCATGCACAAAGCTATATTGACTACCTAATCAGTCCTCTTTGTCACCTCTTGGTTTTATCAATGGAAATATGCTGGGAAATGACCTGGAATTATAATCCCACTGTATAAGGCCTCTGGCAACACCATCTCCTGAATGAACCTGAATTGCTTCAGGCATGTTCTTACTTCAAATTAACATTAATTCCTACAGTCAATTGGAAACAGTTAAATGTGCACATTTGGCCCACATTGAGCATTCTATCTCATGCACCTGTTTCTGATGTCTTTCTGGATGGTGACAGGAGTTACAATGTCTCTGAAATACAAGGAAAAAGTTGTCAGGGTATCTGATAACAGACACCCACTTTTAAACTTGTAAAATATGTTTTTCTCATCTTTTGAGTATATTAATTCACCTTGTATCTGACATTACCCTCCAGACAATGTTCACAAGTTCGTTTTAATTTTGCTCTTGAGTCAAGCAATAGGCATCCAGGAGCAGTCCTTACATAAGCCAGGTGACATAACCTTAAAATCAAAATCCACAAATCAGGAAAGAGGATACAAAACAGTTCCACATTTCTATCCTCCCCTATCTGAAGAACTTTTTAGCAAAAAGCAGTGGATGCTTTAATGAATTATTTACACTTGTTAGCTTTTTGCTAGGTACAAGTTTACGAGGATACAAAGCCAAAGCACGTGAAAAGAATTAAAATACAGATCAGCCACACTCTTCTACATGTAGAGAAGTGACCTACTCTTCTTTCTACATACAAAACAAGAGGCTCATTCACAACACATATGGGTAGTAAATCTGAGGCCAGTTAGATTCTGGACACAAATCTATCAGACCATTAAAAAGTGGTGGTGTATTGCCTATCCGTTTCCAGTGTTAGGATTTTTAGCTACTGTAAATATATTTGATGTCTGTGAAGATTGGGATTATTAAGGTATATAATGTTTTGTGGGGAAAATAACACATCTTTCCCACCAACACCAGCAGCATTCTCAGATTATTTGCAATGTAATTTAGGTGCAGTTAGAGTTGATTCTACTTTGTTCTGGTTGTATTCCTCAAGCTTAGTTGCATTAATGCAAGAGCCTATATGTCATTTCTACAGGCCCTCGGAGTCAAGTTGCCCAATCAGTGAATGAATCTAAGCAGTCAATTTTGTGACCGGAGCATGCTCTGACTTGTTTCATTTTAGTGTATTAACAATCATATTACCATCTGTCTCGACAGTGTTCAAACGTAGGGCCCTAATTCTATTGCTTTAATGTATTCAGCATTCTAAGGATCTGCTATTGTACCCAGTCCCCTCCAAGTGTTGTTAAAAGATTGAAACCATGGAATGGATTGTTTCTAAGTTTCCAAATCAACCTACAGAGACATACAAAGAATCTTGTAACATCTTGTGTCCTAATGTGTGCCATCTTTACCTCAGACTCCCTGATATATTTGCTAGCAACTGAGCAATTGTAGTTTTAAATAAGATACTGGGAGTGAACAGAAATTCTTTGAAGTGCAATGCTAATCATATAGAAACACTTCAGAATCTCGCAGCGCAGAAGGAAGTCATTCTGCCCATTGTTACTGTGCCAGAATTTTGAAAGAGCCATTCAATTAAACCCTCTCCCTTGGTCTTTCTCCATAGCATTGCAAAACTTTCCTTTTCAAGTACAGATCAAATTTGCTTTTGAAAATTACCATTGAGTTTGCTTCCGTCAACCCTTTTGCATGAATATTCTACCTAATTCCCTTCCTAAAACTGTATTTTCTGGTAACCAATGCCAAGTGGAATGCTAATTTACTTTCATTTTTTAGAATTCCTTACTTTTTACATGCTTTTTTACATGTAGTTTTTCATTGATGCAATTCTTAATATTTTAATTTATAATCGTAGAAGTCTTATAGGTATTTCACCCAGTGGTAATATTCATCAGAAATATCTAATTGTGACAAAGGTCAGGTAAATTGAGCATTTAAGGTTTTGGAGTAGATTTGTAGTTCGGGTTGTGGGTGTTGAGGTTGGTTGGCTCGCCGAGCTGGTTTCTTGTTTCGCAGACGTTTCGTTACCATGCTGGGTAACATCCTCAGTGCAGCCTCCGATGAAGCCTTTGGTTTTCCTTTGTAGTGGGATGTATATAGGGTCGAGTTCAATGTGTTTATTAATAGCATGCTTCGTGGAGTGCCAGGCTTCTAGGAATTCTTGTGCCTGTCTCTGCCTAGCTTGTCCCAGGATTTTGGTGTTGTCCCAGTCAAAGTTGTGGTTCCCCTTGGCCATGTGGCTTGAGATGAGCGAGTATTGGTCGTGTCTTTTTGTAGCCAGTTGGTGTTCATGTTGCTTCATCGGATGCTGCACTGAGGATGTTACCCAGCATGGTAACAAAACAAGAAACCAGCTCAGCGAGCCAACCAACCTCAACATTGGACATTTAATTTTGGTTCATGTGAAACTTGAAGCAATCTTCCTATAAAAACAACTTGTGTATTTATAGCGCCTTCAATACAGGAAAACATCCAAAGTCGTTGCACTTGAGGGCGGCATGGTGGCTCAGTGGTCAGCACTGGTGCCTCACAGTGCCAGAAACTCAGGTTCAATTCCACCCTCGGGTGACTGTCTGTGTGGAGTCTGCACGTACTCCCCATGTCCATGTGGGTTTCCTTCATGTGCTCCGGTTTCCTCCCACAGTGCAGAGATGTGTGGTCAGGTGGATTGGTCATGCTAAATTGGCCGATAGTGTTCAGGGATGTATAGGTTAGGTGTGTTAGTCATGGGAAATGCAGGGTTACAGGGAAAGGGTATGGAGATGGGACTGGTTTGGAATGCTCTTCGGAGGTTGGCTGGGACTAGTTAGCCAAATGGCCTGTTTCCACACTGTTGGGATTCTATGAACTAGATTAAAGTCTTCCTCAGGCCTTTAAGACCTGTAAACAATCTGGCTGAAAGTTTAGGATAATATTATAAATATCGTGTAGTTGATATACATAAATGACATCCAAGGCTTGGTACAGCTATTTCATATGTTATTTATACATGGATTTTTAAGACTTCATTGTAGTGTGAACTTAAATGGCAAAATTTACCTTTTGAAGTAAAATTTGAAGTACAGCATCAGGTTTAATGCTGAATTCCCACATAATTACAAGTCAGTTTATTGTATAATTAAGGTATAGAAAATAGAAGAAAAGTAATTGTTGGATTTAGATCAAAGGATGCCAAATGACAAGCTATGTTCTACAAATAATGTTGTTACAGTTCTTTTTTTAGACTGGCCTCCCCACTCTGTCCTCAATGTATTTGGTTAAGAGAAGACATTGCTTTTCATGAGTTTCTGATAGGAATGGGCTATTATTTGGTGAGGAATTTTCACATTTTCAGCAGCTCCAATACTAAAGTACATAATGACCTAACAATAGAGGAATATAGGACTCAGAGTCTTGCTTTAAGTTGATCATATGGTCAACTTTGATTTCGGAATGCGCTAACTTTGCAATGAATATAATTTGTGGAAATATTGTCATATTTCTTCTTATAGTCTGTACAATTATACAGTCAATTTTTCTTGTTTCATATTCCCAGATTATTTACTAGACATATCAAACATTTTACTTTAACACATTCATATTATGCACCATCTTTAGTTGGAAAATTCTTACAAGACATATTTTTTATAAGAGTTACCGTCTTGCTGGCCTGTCTTTAAATGCTGGAATATTTTATTGTGTCATTAAACTTAATTCATCAGATAGCAGTTTCTGAATCATGGGGAGTCTATGAAGTGATCCCAGCGGTAGCACAGACTATCTAACATTTGTCCATGTATCATTCATGTCAATTTACCTCTGCCACACTGAAAGTTTTGTTTTATTCATTCAGGGGATGTAGGCATTCCTAGCTGGGTTCATCTCTAGTTAACCTCGAAGGTAGTAGTGAGATGTTTTCTTGAATCACGGCAGTCCATTTGGTGTTAGTACACCCATAATGCTGTTAGGGACAGAGTTCCAGGATGTCGACCCAGTGACACTGAAGGAATGGGGATTATATTTCCAAGTCTGTGTGGTGAGTAGCTTGGAGGAGAACTTGCAGATGGTGGTATTTCCATTTTTCTGTTGCCCTTATCCTTCTATATTTGGTGTTGTTGTGGGTTTGGAAGGTGTCATCTAAGAGGCTTTGGTGAGTTTCTTCAGTGTATCTTGTAGATGGTACATTCTGCTGCTACTGAGCATTGGTGAATGTTTGTGGATATGGTGCTAATAAATGTACTAGGTCCAGGGAACAAAATAGAGAAAAGGGATGGAGACCTATTATGCTGGGCGTATGTTCCCATTATATTTCATGCATGGATCAGGGGATTTCTCTGGAGTGGTTTAACATCTAGAACATTCACATGTATTACAAGTTAATTACAAGCAAATCCAGACAGAATGATAGGACCTCAAATCTTACTTCATTTTTCTGAGTCTCTATCTGTCAGAGGAGGAAACAGAATGGGAACAGCAGCCCTAAATGTGTGTACCCAGCAGCTACAGATTGGAGGATCTGAGAAGAGGTGGATAGCAAACATCTTGAGGCTTTGAAACAGTACCAATTGTTTTATTTTACATGGTCAACAGAACACACATCTGGGCTAGAGATCTTCTAGCCACTATTTTTAGAAAGCTGCCAGAAGGCCCAAATCTGACAGCCTTTATTGCCCTTATGAGCATTTTGGGCATTCCTTTTTCAAGGATCTATAAATGAAGCGATGGGTTTTTTTTCTGGTCTCATACTGCCCTCCACATGTGCTGTCTGGTTTGAGGTTGGTTACATGGGCACAGGGGATGGTGACCCTGAGGGTAAAGCTGTAGCTGCCACAAAGGAGAGGTGAGATTGGTAAGAAGGAGCACACCTGAAGTGAAATTCAGTCATAGAATCATAGAATCCCTACAGTGCAGATAGAAGAGAGGGAAGAGAATGTGCTGCAAAGTTACCTGTAATTCTTCCTCGGGGCCCTGCTGCAGAAGATGAACAAGAGGAGAGAAAATAGGCCCATAGAGTCTGCACTGATCCTTCAAAGAGTATCCCCCCACCACCGGCAAACCCAGCCTCCCACCCTATCCCTGTAACCCTGCATTTATCGTGGTCAATCCACCTAGCTTGCTTTTCCCTGGACATGATGGGCAATTTAGCATGGCCGATCTACCTAACCTGCAAATCTTTGGACTGTGGGAGGAAACCGGAGCAGTCGGTGGAAATCCATGCAGACACAGGGAGAATGTGCAAACTCCACAGAGTCACCCGAGGCTGGAATCCAACCCTGGTCCTGGGCTGTGAGGCAGCAGTGCTAATCACTGTCAGTCCTTACCTCTGTGGTGGTATACCATTTTAAATACTTTTTCTCCAATGACAGCAATTCCTTTGGAAACTGACACTGTGTTTTTCAGAAGTAAGGACCCAGCTTTGCTAAGTGCGTGCTTATGCCAAGAAGAAATACTGGAAATTTTAGCACAGAGGTCAAATGTTAGTACGTTTGCAGAATTTGACATCTATTAATTTTAATGGCTGGAAAATCCTGCAAGGCCTGCTGACAATACAGACGACTGCTACGTGAAGCTTTGCAGCAGGAGTGCTCATTTGTAAAACTCTCCCTGCTGTTTGTAAGCAGTCCCTTGTACTGAAAGTTTAAAACAAGCATCAAAGACTCTCTGGCCGCACGGTGAGTAATAAAGGGATTTTTTGTAAAGGATGTGTAAAATGCATGACTGTTTTTGAACTAGACATTGTGCAATATTCTTGTCGCTGTGGAAGCTTTTAGATTCAAGTCGGGTTTCATTCAACAGAACAAGGTGTGGCCTTTACTCCTAAAGTACGATCTCCATGCTTCATATTAGCCTTAAGGGCTTAGTTGACGTCATCTACCTTCAGGTCTTGCACACTGAAAAGAAATGGAGCTTATATTTCAGAATTTTGAACCTGATAAAACTGCCACTGTTACTTCTCTAGCTTTGCTTCTGAGCTACTTTCAATGTTAATATTGTAACATGGTTTGCACATTTTGAGTTACTTGCTTTTCAAGCCGATCAGTACAGAAAAAAAGATACTTAGAAGCAGAATGTTTGTAGATAAGATAACCAGCCTAAATATTAACCCGCCAATATCAATAAGTTTAAATGTGTCCTTGCGGTTAAGGCTTTGTAATGTATATCCTCTTCAGTTTATATCAGAGTGAGTCAGTGCCCCACCAGTTGTTTTCATATATTGTATTTGGGCACAACCCAACAAAGATAAGATTACTAACCAGGTAGCTGTGTTTGTGGAATTTGCACTTTCTCAACACTTTAAAAACAAAGGCGGTGAAATTTGATAAAATACAAACTTTGTTCTGCTACTCATTACAATGTCTAACTTGTACAGCTACAGGTTCAGTACACTTTTGGATCGCTGAACACTTAAGCAGCGCATTCAATGTTGTGATATACTAGCACCAGTGAATGTTAACCTGCACAATTTAAAGTCAGCTGCATTTCCTAAAGGGAAAATGCTGGATGTGGCTGGGAGAGCAGAAATATTAAAAATCATCTCAACAGGGAAGAGAATGTGCTGCAAAGTTACCTGTAATTTTTCCTGGAGGCCCTGGTACAGGAAATGAACAAGAGGCGAGACAATAAGAGGAGAGAAATCCTCTATCCAAAGGAGATCAGGAAGCCATTTAAAGAGATCCTGCAAAAAGCAGTGGGTGTCGAAAATTGTGGTGATTAACATCCCAAGGACCTGGATGCAATGCCGCAAATAGTCCAATGACAGTTTCAACAGTCATGGTTAGTGAATACATCTTCAAATGCCATAAGAATGAATCATTAATCATTATCTCAATTTACCATCTCATCTCTTCACTCCCTTTCTTTTATTACTGGCCGTCATGTATTGCCAATTCCTAATTGCCCTGAAGAAGGTGGTACTGAAGCAATATTTTGACCATCTGCAAGCCACATGGTAAAAATATTCCACAATGCTGATATGGAGTTAGTTTGAGGATTTTGACTCAATGACAGTGAAGGAACATTGATATATTTCCAAGTCAGAACACCCAGGCAGCAGTCTTCCCAGTCACTTGCTGCCCTTGTTCTTAAAGCAGATAGAGGTTTGCAATTAGAAGATGCTGTTAACAGAGCCCAAGATGCCTTGGTGAGTTTTGTAGATTGAACACACTGTAGCCAGTAGTGGAGGGAGTGAATGTTTATGTTGGTGGATGAGGTGTCAGTAAAATGGATTGTTTGAAAGTGGAAAGTTGTCTTTCTTCAGTGTTGTTGGAGTGGCTCTCATCCAGGAAAGCGGACATTATTTCAACATTTTTTTCACCTGTGCCTTTATAAGTAGTGAAGGCTTTGAAGAGTTAGGAGGCGGGAACATTGTAAATTTACTTTATTAAACAATTCATCCAATGTTGACTTTGTGGTGGCTTTTATTTGAGTATTGTGGCGAAGAAAACATTTTCACCTGTAACAGGGTGAAAAGAAAGTGTGAGATTATTGGTGAATGGTAATTTGGGTTTCATTTACTGTGGGGTAGTCAAATGAGCTGTTTATGGACAACCCAACAGAAAGGGCTATGGCTTACTCTTTCATTCTCCTGAGCTGCTTGTTTTAGAGCTGTTAACAAGGGCTATGCTATCGTAATGCTGAGGTTCTGCTTGATGCAGCAGACAATGACTAACCATGACATTTGGAGAGGACAGCAGGCGTGACTCAGAGCAGAAGATGTAATGGAAGACATTGCTAAGCAACCTAATGATTCACTTGACGATGATGTTTCATATGACAGTGTTGCATTTCTTATCTGCATGCTGTCCAGGTGTACGTGTTTTGTGCAACAGAGTCCTGAGCCAGGTGCTGAGCCAGCAGATATAAACCCTCTGGTTCCTCATGGTGGCTCAAAAGCCCATGGAACAGTTGACTGGCAGAGAATACAGGTATCATAACTGCTGCCAGGATACCAGGCATTGACCTGCATGAATACTGATACAGCTGTACATGGGTGTACATTGCAATTCATCTGTGATGCCAGTTTAGCAACTTGCATGCAGTCAATGGCACCCTGCACTGTGGAGAAGTCACATGCCCACTCCACTTGTTTCTCTCTGGAAAGAGAGAATACAATGTATTTTAGATAGATAGATAGAATCCCTACAGTGTGGAAACAAGCCCTTCCACCCAACAAGTCCACATCCGACCCTTGCAGCATCCCAGCCAGACCCATCCCCCTATAACCCACACATCCCTGAATACTATGGGCAATTTAGCATGGCCAATCCACCTAGCTCGCACATCTTTGGACTGTGGGAGGAAACCAGAGCACCCAGAGGAAACCCACGCAGACACATGGTGAATGTGCAAACTCCATACAGACAGTCGCCCGAGGCTGGAATCGAACCCAGGTCCCTGGTGCTGTGAGGCTGCAGTGCTAACCACTGAGCCACCGTGCCGACCACCTTGTAGGCAGAATTCAATGGCGTCCCCTTATACAACAGTAGATGGCAAATTTTTAAGATGTTGAAAAGGTCTCCTGCTCCAGTCTGATTGGAGCACACTGCAAAGAGATTTTCAGCCACTTGTAGTGCCATCCTCACCATGCTGTGTGGATGGAGGTCTGCCTGCAACAAAGGCATTTCTAGAGAACACAAATACATAGTGTTTCCACTGGAGGCAATATCAGTAACCAAAGGTCACTAATATAATTGGGAAAAAAACAAGGGGCAAATGATAAGTTACTTTTTGCAGTTATGATCTGGATTCCATTGCCAAGGTGGTGGAAGCAGATTCAATGCTTACTTTTGAAAAGTAAATTCTGGAGTGTATTGAATTTACTTTTGAAAAGAAAATATTTGAAGGACTATTGATAAGTGTGTCTAATTAAATGGGACTTTCAAAGACCTGGGACAGGAATCTTGGCCAAGTAGCTTCCCTCTGCACTGTAAGATTTAATGGATTTATTACAAGGTGTATTTTTTTTATTTTAAAGAAATACTATTTGGTGATCTGTTACTACAATGTGTTCATGCTGACCATCAGAAACATGTCTGAAATCACTTATTCCAAATTTTTGTCTAATTGTTAGTTTTTCAGTAATTGTTATGTAACTTTCTTATTCCCTTTGGTATGTCTCACCAAACTTTGATCCAATAGGGAGATCTAGCAAGTGACCTGTATGCAACATGTAGTTTAAGAAAGTACATAAAAACAGCCTGAGGTGACTGTTCCCTTTTGATTTTTCTTCTTTTCTGTGGAAAGCAGCCTGCCTACTGTCTAAGCTTCATCCTTTGGGGAATTTACTGATTGAGTAATTGTAGGCACAACACAAATTCATACCTTTTTTACACAGCTGCAATGAACTGTGCAAGCATAATGCTTGCCAGATGTTATTGAAAAGAAGTGGTTTTGTGATTTGAAACCTGAAACTGACTTGAAGAGTTAAAAACTTTAAAATATTCTGAGAAATGCACTAAAGTACGGTAGAGTTCCAATAGCTTTTATATAGGTCCTACAGGATAATTAATTATCACAAGGTACCTTTTGCAAAAGAAATTGTGGACTTCAGGTGAAACGCATGAATGATTAAGGGTGGGGGGTGGGACAAACTGAAAGTATGTTCAGAGACAAAGGTTTCATGCAGACATTTGAGGAAGGATTTTGAAGCAGTCAGGTGTAAAGGATTACCAAGAGAATTTTAGCATATAGTTATAAGGATTGCAATTTTAGTCCGGGCCAGTTTGGGATGGGTGAGAAGACTAAAAACCTCTTTACTACCCCCGAATGGAACGTATGGTATTGTAACTGTCAGCCTTAATTTAAATCCTGCCAGCCATTTGGTTCTACACAGGAAGTTGATGGGTTTGTTGCTGGACTACTGACCTGTCTAATTAAAAATTATAGCAGGCCCTAATAATATCCTAAGATGAGACCAAAACAAAGTGAAAGCTAGAAATCTGACATAAATATAGAAGATGCTGGAAATACAGAGCAGATCTGGCAACATGCCGATGACAACAAGGTGCAGGGCTGGATGAACACAGCAGGCCAAGCAGCATCATAGGAGCAGAGAGGCTGACGTTTCGGGCCTCGACCCTTCATCAGAACATGCCGATGACCTTTTGTTGACAATCCAAAGACTCTGATTTCCAGTTAGTAATGAGGCACCAGTCTGTTTCCTTCAGTTTGTTTACCAGTAGTTCCATTTCCGAAGTTAAAGTGGTAATCAGCAGGTTTCCAGTAGAAACAGAGCCCTTGGTTTATTTGCATTATTTTAGTTGTTCATCTGCTATATTCTGCAGGGCCAGTTGGGTTAAATTGTGGGCCCTTGTTTTTCATTTACCAACACCTTAGCTCAGTGGCAATATTTGTTATGTAGTGACATATCTATTTAGACGGATTGGACAAGTGGGAAGTATTTTCTTTGCAGAAGAAAAGGCTGAGAGGAGTTTTGATACAGGCTTTCAAAATCATGACCAGTCTGCACAGAACAGATAAGGGCAAAGCTGTTCCTATTGATGCAACAGTCGAGAATGGGAGGACACGGATTGAAGGGAATTGCAACACAATGAGTGGCTAAAATCTGGAATGTGCTGCCTGCAAGTGTGGTAGAGGCATGGCAAAATGAGGCATCCAAAAGGTATTTGGAATGTTATCTGTAAAGAAAGAATAGAATATACAGGGTTACGAGGAGAAAGCATGCTACTAGGTGAGATGCTCATTTGGAGAAAGGCATGTAGATAATGGATCGCATGGCCTCCTAGTAACTCAACAATTCTATGTTATTTTGTAAATAATTAAGCCTTTGTATTCTCAATAATACATATATTTAAGATGAGATAAATGAGGATGCTGAAGAGGTCTTGTAAATCCTTTATTCAATGCCTTGAAAAACATCAGATATTTAGAAATGAGCTTGGAGGAAGTAGCTGGTAATGGGGGGGTGCTTGTTAGGGAGGAAAGGGGAAGAGAATGCTATTGAATGTTAATCATTTTACAGAAAAATCTGACACTAATATTTTACAAGGATTCAAGGCAAAATCCTTTTGACAGACTTTACTATCTTCACTGTTCTCACATGTAATATTTTTGACAATTGTCTTCTAGGATGGTTTTAAAACCGTATTCCAAATTTCCACTGAAGTAAAGGCAAAACCTCTTAATTTGTCAGTTGTAAGGTAAATGAAACTTTTTTTTGAAAGAACTATCAAGCCATTATTTCAGGTTAAAGATAAATAACTGATTTTCTCACTAAGCATGTGCCATGATTTCACACCGCTGATTTCACACAGCCCTGTTGTATTTCTTCTGTCAGAGGGTCATGAATCTTTGGAATTCTTTACCCTGGAGAGCTGTGAAGGCTGAGTTACTAAATACATTCAAGGCTGAGATAAAGAGAATTTTGAACTGTAGGGGATTCAAGGGTAATGGGGAACAGGCAGGAAAGTGGAGTTGAGGCCAAGATCAGTGTAACAATAATCTTATTGAATGGTGAAACAGGCCAGTGTCCTACTCCTGCTCCTATTTCCTATTTTCTTATGCTGGCAGCACCAAGTAATTACTGAACTTCCACTGGTGTCAGTTCCTGAAGCATTAAAAGATTTAAGATTTTGAAGCATGTTCCAATACTCAAAGAGGCTATGTGGCCAAACATGCTAGCTTTCTTAAAGAGTATTTCATGTAATTCCTTTCATCTGTCCTTTCCCCATCTGATTTGAAGAACAGGTTTTGTGAATGAACGTAGAAATTTATGATGAAAATCAGATGCTGAATTGTGGATAAATGCGTGATGTGTGTAGTGGGGATCCACGTACGTCCGAGTTTGTTGTTTCAGTGTTCAGTTGCTTAGTGAAGGACATTGTAGTGGGTTCAATGCCAGCAGGGGTGATGGTGCTGACAGCATTCCTTCTCTCTTTTGTTTACAGTCCAGTGACAGTTTCTGGGACCAGATGTGAGGGCAGCACTGGGCGGGAATTGGGTGTGAGGCCCCATAAAGCTCAGCAGCATTTGCTGTCCAGGTCCTTGGAGTGGTCATCTGCAGAGTGTGTCGGTGGTAGTTAAGGCTGAGTTGTCAATGTGAAAGAAAGGGAATACATGATGTGCACACACACACCTTTAAATACCAATGACATTTCTCTGCGATCTGTACAAGAGATGCAAGTCCCTCTGTTACCCCGGCGAAAACCATCGACTGGCAATCGTTCGGGACGAACCCAAACTAAATCCTGGTTTATGTAAGCAGAGAACGTTTAAAATGTGAGCAGAAGCGAGTCATTGGGTTTGTGCAGCAGACGCGCGGCTTCAGATTTTGTGTGCGCTTGTCTACTGTCTGTGTTGAATATATTGGTTAAGAGTTACTCTCCATTTGCCAGCAGGGAGGCTCCAGGGAAAGCTGCAGCCAGTAGCTGCCAACCCGGAAACGGAGAACGAGTTAAATAGGAGGAGGCGGCGGCAATGAGCACGCATGTGCAGAGGAGAGAGTCTGAGCAGCCTGGGGACAAAGACACCGAGATGCCGGCCACCGAGAAGGACCTGGCCGAGGACGCGCCCTGGAAACGGATCCAGCAGAACACCTTCACTCGTTGGTGCAACGAACACCTAAAATGTGTCAACAAGCGCATCCACAATCTGCAGACCGACTTGGCGGACGGGCTGCGGCTCATCGCCCTGCTCGAGGTTCTCAGCCAGAAGAAAATGTACCGCAAGTATCACCAGAGACCCACCTTCAAGCAAATGCAGCTGGAGAACGTGTCTGTGGCGCTTGAGTTCCTCGAGAGGGAGAACATCAAGCTGGTGTCTATTGGTGAGTCCAAACACTTCTAGCAACCTCTTTCTCCATGACCCTTTTTAAAAGTTTACATTTTAACTCCTTGACTTTTCGTGCTAAAGCGAAATGTTACTCGTCAGCTCCCTTGTTCCATCAGGTAGATACTCCTTTCTTTTAAAATAAAAAGGAAACCATGAGGGGTATTGATCCCTGGGTGATTAGCCTTCAATTTTTCATGATCCTCCAAAAGCTGCATGCTTGCGAGCTGTTGCAGCCTCTCTACACGCCAGCGCCTTTATAATGTGGAATTTAAAACTGGGTCAGTAAACCACTTGTCACTTTCTGCGCTTTCCCGACACGTCGGTTTATCAGAGATAGTAGGAACTGCAGATGCTGGAGAATCCGAGACAACAAAGTGCAGAGCTGGATGATCACTTATTTCTGGGGCTGCAGGATGCAATCTCCGAGGCACTAACATCTGAATGTGTTCACTATAAAAGCTTTGAAATGACCAGCTGCCAAATTCGATTGTTCTGTATATTCCGTTGAGCTTGTAAATCTCAGTTGTCACTTGTTTGTTTTTGCTTTACCGAGTTGAACTCGTATTTTTTTTTAAAAACCTACTTGTTACCGGGAAGGTAGGAGCACCGCTTCTCTTAAATCTGGACTAATCTGGTTCACTCTTCTTTTGGGTCGTATAGCCATCTATTAGAGTAAGGTGTGGTACCTTCAGGTGCAGACATTTCCTACAAGAACGAGGAATGCGAAACGCTCACCTTGCCCTCTGAACCCACTTTTACTGCCTCGCTCTATTGAATTAATCTGCTTCGTCTTCTGAATTTTTTTTTAAAAAACGAACGCTTGCAACCCGTCCCTGACTACTACTACTTACCCCCCCAACTTCAATAAATCTAACGTGTAAAAATAATCTATGATCCGTTAGTGTTTGGATAATCTCGCTGTCGTTTGGGTGACAAGCTTTTATTCAATCGCATTTGAACTTTAGTCCCTTCACTCCTTTCCTCCTTAAAAGGACTGGCTTTTTAGAGTCAAGATTTGGTTAAATATTAGCTGGGGGGTGTGATTTGGAAAGTGGCCATCTAAACAGTGACATTGAAAACTTGAGTGACCTGCTTGTTTGCATTCATGGTCAATGATTGATCCATGCCATATATTCAAGGACCTGATGCTCCAATCTGCTGTTTGGTCAACTGGGTGCCTAGTGTTGGGTTTTATTACAAAATTGGGTGACTCTCTTGCAAACTTCCATTGTCCAACTGAACTTTTTCAGTAAGTTGCACTTTTTTTTTTAAGAAGTTGGAGGTTAGATAAAACAAGACTTGTACAAAGTGTTTCACTCCCAAATCCTTGTGGATACCAACAGGTGGGTGTACACTTTTATGCTTTTTTTAAAGCTTGAATAAGCTGAACCATACCATGACTGCTGCAAAACTATCTACTTTCTGTATTAGAGTAGACTTAGTTTTAAAACTAACTTGGATATTGCTTCAAATTACCAGACATGGTTTTTTATTCTTCCCCAATGTTGTATTCACTTGAATGGTTTGCTAGTCCTAGAAATCTACAAATTTCATGTGCATTTAAGTTTGTTTTAGTTTATACATGGGGTGCTGAGTTATTCTACATTGTCATGAGTAACTTGCTCTAATGTGACAACATTGTCATCCTCCAGTGCATCATGACACTTTGACCAGATGGGACTTCATTTATAGTCCTCAAGAGACTTGTAACTATCACTGTTTTCATACTGGCCTCCCCAAGTAGCAACTTGTACATTTCTATATAATTAGAAACCAGTAAGTTACTGGGGAAAAACTCAGCAGGTCTGCCAGCATCAGTGGAGAGAAAGCAGTCAACTCTTTAGGTCCAGTGACCCTTCAGAAGGGCCGAATGTTAACTGTTTTTACACACCTCACTGTACCATCTAACTGCAATCTTCTACGAATGACCTTGTGGATGCCTAATCTTGGCCTATATTCTAATTTTTAGAAGCACAGGATTTCTGGCTTTATCACTTCAGAAATTATAATAGAACTAGTCCTTGGTAAATCCTGCACTTGAACTGCAGATAGCAGCGTTATCATCCAATATATCTTGAGCTGTAGAACTTGAATCTTCTTAAAGAGCATACCAACATTCGAGGATGCTCCTGAATCTGCTAGAGTACTGCTGCAAACTATTGCAGTAATCTTTTTTTAATTTAGATGGTCCAAGTATTGAGCTGGCTGCACTTGAAGGCAAGGGGAACTTTTCCAGTGGAAACATCTGATGCTGTTGCACATGAATTTGCAGCCAGTGCATCAATTCTGGATGGGGTTATCTGTGTGCACTATAATGTCCTTGCCTATGGGCTAGAAAGTCTGTTCAAACCTCACCTGCCCCCAGAGGTGTCACTTGTCTGAACAAGCTGATTTAACTCTCTTCTACCTTTTTGAATTTATAACTTGTTTTTTTCTGTTTTAATGGGGATCACAATCTATCCTTGAGGATTGAAAACCGTGTGGTGTTACCTCCTAAACTGTAGAGTTTCAACAGTTTATTCTATGTAAGCATAACAGGTACTCATTGGATTTGACTCCATCACGTCACTTGTGGGAAGAAACATGAACTTTTTAGTTTGTCATTATAGATAGGACAGCTTCACTCAGTAATGATTAAGCTATTAATTGCTACTCCTTCCCCACGATCATATTTCTGTTTGCATTGTATTAGTGTTTTTCACATACTGAAGTGTCTCTTCCCTAAGATACTCACCTTGGAGCAAAATTCTTCTGCCCCTTTTTAGAAATATAATGTGCTTCGAGGTTAGGCTGTTACAGGCCAATAGTTTTTGGATTGCTGTATCCAAAGTAATTTCCATACAGACTTGTGGAGCTGCTTGATTCTTCAAGTTAAAATATGTTGACTCTAACTTGAGCATTACCTGAATAGGCCAGGAAGTATTTACCAAATTCATTGGCTGCTGGTAGTTATGGTAACTAATTGATTTGTCACTGTTTGTACATTGACAAGCTTTGCTTAAAAGCAGTACAGGCAGAACACAGTAAGCAAAGGATGTAAAGATCAAAAAGACTTGAGGGCATACAGGTTACACTATTTGAGGCTAGAGTCCATCCAACAGTCTAACAACCAAAAAGAAGCTGTTGCTGAACCTGTTTGTGCATGTATTCAGGCTTCTGTATCTTCTCTGACAGAAGTTGAAATAATTACCATGGTGTTGGGTCTTTGGCCACCTTTCTGCAGCAGTGGGCCATGTAAATAGTCCATGGATGGAAGGTTGGCTTCTGTGATCTGGGGTGTGCACACCACCTTCTATAGCTTCTTGCAGTCCTGGGCAGAGCATTGCCATAACAGGCTGTTATGCACCTGGACAGTACACTTTCCCTGGTGCATCTGGAAAAGTTGAAGAGACCTTTATGGCCATACCAAATTTCCTGAGGATGAAGATGCATTGCTGTGCTGTCCTGACTGTCCACTTATGTGGGAAGTCCAGGACAGGTCATCTGTTATCATCACTCCTGAGGAACTTTGTTCTTCACCCATCTCATCTGTTGGTGTAGATGGGGGGCATGTTCTCCACCCTTCTTTCTGAAATTGACTTCAGACTGACCAATAAGCAAATGATTAAAAACAAGTCTACTTTCTCCTCAGTTAGCTTACACTATTTGGCTTTTGATTGTACAAAGTAGCCATTTGTACAACCACTAATGATCTAAGGGGTAAAGAAATATTTGCATGTAAGATTGTACTTCTCACTTGATCCCTGTGATTGTTTCAGGTGTTTGAATCCTTGAAGATTCCAATATTGACCATTAACTCTATCAGTTATGGGTGTTTAATGTTGGTTACATATGGTGCCCTGTTTGCCTATCTGTTTCCACCTGAAAACAGGAGGGGTTTGCATCCTAACCTAAACAAGTCTTGCCCATGTGGTGTACATGATGTAGCATAAAGTTTCAACTAGCTTGTGGCTTTTTCCAGTTGGTGAATCTTTACCACACCAGTCATTCTTCTACTGAAATGACCAGCCACAGCAGCTGTATGTCAGTTGTGCAGTATGATGCATTTATCTATTTGTCCTGTTTAATGTTACAGTAAACTTTACAAGATTTTGTTCAATGCCTTCAGTTTGCTTCATGTTGCTTGGTGTTTCTTTCTGGATAATGAAATTTGCAGTTTTGGCTCACAACTAACTGCTTTAGGCAACTTTCATGCCTCCTAAACACCAGAAGATGTGTTTTTGAAGACTTTCCATATGCTAGCTCAGTGGGCACAACTCTCAAATTTAAACCAAAATCTGAAAAATACCATTGAGTCTGACTCAACTGAAGATGACAACTAGGTTAAGTTGTTTTTTGTTCTCTGGTTTAGAATCCAGCCATGTCTTCAGTCTATCTCGCTGCCCTTAGGGCAACTTGTCCTCTAACCAGGATTAATTCAATTTTTTTCACTAAAATCCCATGTTGCAGTGCTAGGTCTATCATTGTCTTTATTGTGATAACTGTTCTAAATTCTGTAGTCTAAACAGACTATCTTCCCAGTGACCCTGCTCTAAACTCCTAGGGAATAACTATGCTATCCCAGTTAACACAAACTTTCTTCAATCTATAAAGGACACCTCAGGATGTACCTCTAGAACTTGGGCCTTGCTCCAATGTCTAACTTCAGGGCTGCCATGATGTTCTGGCAAATTGCAGCATCCAAGACTGTGCCCAGTTGAGCTATCTCAACCACCTGCTTGGTGTGATTCTGATCTCTTCACATGAGCACAAACTGTAGTGTGACCAAGTTCAGCCTCCACTCTTTCTTCCACAGGAAGTATGCTACCAGTGCAAGCATGTCAAAGCAAAAGTAAACTTCCTTCTGGATGGACAGTGGCTCTAGCAGTAAGATTATAGACATTATCTTACATTTCAGAACAAAGACTCTCAATGTTTCCATCCTTTTGGGCAGGAAGGGCATGTTATTTGGTTTTTCTTCTCCAACTCTTGGGAGTATGCACTTGAGATGGGACAAAGATCTACCTGTAAATACCAAAACTGTGTAGCCTGATCCCAGCCTGCACTAGAACCCTCCACCTGAGCTTTGGCAATGCTCTCACTGTCTAGAGGCTTGTTCTTCTCCCACCTGCCAGGTGTTGAAGTGGTGTATTTTAACTAAAATGAAATGAGAATTCTAGTGTCCTACATGTTGCACAGCAATGTTTTGTCCTGATCTCTGGCTCACATGATATTGTGACATGTGCAAGAAAATGTCCCTTACACTTGGTGTAATTCTAGTTGATTTATAACTTGAGTAGGTCAGTTTAGTGACAACATCCTGGGAGGTCATGTAGAAGCACAAACTTGTGTAATTTTCCTAATGAAGGAGGAACAACTGTTTAACTCTGAGTATTACAGTAGTAACTTACTTAAGCTTGCCAATGCAGTTGCATCCTCTGCTGTCAGGGATTCACTGGCCTTGCTTTTTTTAGTAAACATTAAATTAATACATGGAACTTAATGTCAACTATCCTCATTTTGAGGTGAGGAAGAGTCTGTATACTCTGTTCAAAATCACTTGAAGTGTGCATATGTGAATACAAGCAGCAGAAGGTAAAGTAGCTCACAATGCAGAGTGACCTAGATGCTAAGATTAAAGTGGCAGAATTGAAGTCTTGAGGTGTGACTTGTAACAAAGTGCTTTTGGCTGATTTTTCAGTTTGAAATATTGTGGAAAGGAGCCCAGTCTGCAAACTTACTGATGAAAGCAGCCATTTGAGAAACAGTTGCATGCCTCTGAACTAGTCACTTTTTTGTTTGGAAAAGACTTTCAGTATGTCCATCTGCCATCAAACATTCTCCAGAAATATTTCCTTCTGGACTCCAGTTAATTCTTACACAGACAAATTGTGTAGACAGTACAGGGGGGGCACTGCTACTTTAGGACCTCTTTTACACTGTTCTAACTGCTGAGTGACTCTAATTGGAAAACTATTTGGGCAACAACTGAATGTGGACCATTCATTGAACACCTTTTCTCAATAATCCTTCTGTCATGAAATTTCAGTTAATTGGGCCTCTGATGGAAACACGTTTGTTTTTGTCAGTTTGATCCTGGAATGATATGCTGCTAAAGTGAAACTTGTGGCAACTACACTGGCTGAACAGTTTAATATCCAAAGGTGGGGCAGACTTCCTCTGTACTTAATTACAGTTGCAGTCATGACTTGCACCACCTTTTGACTCTTTCCTGGTGAAGACATTGCTTGTGTAGACTTCTCCACCTGTGGGTAGCCTTTGCCCTCCCTGGCAGCCAGTAGATTTAAGGTTTTTGGTTTTTAGGAGGTGCCTGTCAGTGATTAATTTCTAACTTAGCCAGGTTTATATCCACAACTAGGATCAGGACAATGGTGTGCTGTTAGTACTTTCCTACTTGATTGATTCCTCCTGTAGGAATACCCCTTATACAGGACATTTTCATGCAGAAATTTTTTGACTTAAGTTAATACTTTTCCTGCAATGATAATGGAACTTCCAGACTGACCTTGAGGCACTGCTGCCCAAGATTAAAGTTGGTGTTGAGATTTTGACTCTTTGTCAGTTTTACTCACTGCTGTTTGCAGTATGGCCAAATGAAAATTCTCCACTGTCCAGTACCCAGGAGAGCCAGACAGAGACCCTGCCAAAGTGATTTTTGTAGCTAAAGCAACTTCATTGCTAGGACACTGGTTAGCAGTTGAAAGCAGGAAGCTTGGCCAGGATGTTGACGTGATTGTCAGCCTTTACATGGATTGGGATCCTGCTTTCAAACCACTGAACTTTTCCTGGCTTGTTGGTAATGTGTATACCAGTTCACTTCATCTCTTTGAAGTCAGAAGGTAAATCCACAATTCCTGACCAACAGGACTTTTTCATTCCTGGAAAGTCTGCTTGTTGTGGGGTCATTCTTTTCAAACAACTGAAATCCTCAGACAGGGTGAGGCAGTGGGTCTTGCCTCTTCAAATGGAATCCAACTCTGTGCTGGAATTATGCTAGACTGAAGTGGCCAACTAACCCCCACAGAAGGGCAATGGGCACTTGAGGGTCTGCATGCCTCTTTTATTACACTTTGTGGGTGATCTTGAGACCTATAAACGAGTGTGGCTTCTCTTACACTAACAGATTTTATTTGGTATTTTTGCCATGCCAAAGGCTTCCTTGGGACTTGCTGTTTTTAAACACAACAGCACAAGAGGTTAATGTAATAACACCCAATGGATTGACTGGGTGAAGATGTGGACATGGGGTGATGTCCCATTTCTGTAGTCTAAGTTGAAGTGTAAAATGCAGCAGTTTGATTTGCATGTAGTGCAGTCTGTCAAGTACAGACAAGCAACTAATCAACA
The DNA here is from genome assembly GCF_021869965.1 of Rhincodon typus. Lineage (NCBI taxonomy): Eukaryota > Metazoa > Chordata > Chondrichthyes > Orectolobiformes > Rhincodontidae > Rhincodon > Rhincodon typus. The sequence goes on from NC_063347.1 coordinate 30,415,658, forward strand.
GTTGATGCACTGATTTTTATATTGTCACTTGACTGACAAGTAACCACAAGTTCCAATAAGACAATGGTTACACTGTGCCTGCATGTCTCTTTATTACACTGTCATTGCAATCCATTCCATACTTAGAGCTTATGTATTTGAATTAATACCCCACCCCATACCATGTAGAAAGTGATCTAGTTCTTGGAGTAATGAATTTGCATCTTTAAGCAGTGTATGGGCAAATACCACCTCGTCCAAAGTTGGAGCTGTCAAGACTCTTGTGAAGCACAAACTGATGTATAAATCAGAAGAATGGGAGACTGTTTCGAGGTGAACTGCACATGGGAGTGCCACTGGTTACTTCAGTGTAATGTTTCTTCTCTCTTGTGCAGACTTGTTTATGCCATTCTGTAGCAGCTAATGAGCTATATCAGCATCCAATTAGATACAGTCACCAGTAATTATAAACTGAGGGAGTGGGCATTGTCTCTAAAAGATCCTGTCAAACATCTTAAGCTTGAGTTTGGGTTGGATTCTATAAATATTAATTGACATCTTGTGTGAATATCATTAAGGACATTCAAAACAAGCAAAAGTCACTCTTCAGTTGATTACCTGTTATGCCTGTTTGTAACTCCATGTATGCTCATTTGCCATATTTCTTGCAATTCCCTTGATGTACCATTCAGTTATTGAAATATATGGAGAGTAACTACATGGTTTTTTAAACTGCTGCCTGAGTGGTTTCAAGCAGCTGTTAAGACCAACTAAATTAGACAAACTTGTTTCCTCCTTGCTTCCCTGCCAAGCTTTAGTCTTAATTGCAAGTAAAACACTAGATGCTGTCTGGAAGAAATAGCATTCAGTCCTCCTTGCATAATTTTCAATTACACTCATCCTGTATTCAACTGTCACGCAAAATGTTTGAAGCTGCAATGGCAGCTTATCCTCTGGCAAGCTGTAGTTATTCCTTCAATTCTTCAGTTGAAGTGAATGGTAATGAGCTATTTGACTACATCAGCTTATTGACAAAATTTGAGACTACAAAAAAGCATGTCTGACTAATGTTCCTAGCCTCTAATCTGTTCAGATGCTATTGCATACCTCCCTGGAGTAAATGGGCCTTGAACCCAGGGTTTCCATTTCCAGGGGTAGGATACTACAGGAGGGTCCCCAAATATTCCTGATATCTAATAGAATTAGAATGTGATTCACCTGAATCAGAATTGGCTTTCTAGCTTATTTCTCCCTCCTATATTGGGACCTGGTTTAAAAACAGATTAACTCCTTAAATGAGGCATTAAGGTAGATTCTTTCAATGAGACACTTTGCTCGTATACTCCTCCATACTCTATTTAGTGTTAGCAGATTAACATTAACCATCTGGGGAGTTAAATGTAATGTGCTATGTACAAACTTTAAATCCAATCTGGAGGCAAGGGTTTTTACTTAAAGTAGGCTGAGTCAGTGGCTCGTGGCTTCCTTTTGGTGATGGTAATTAAAAACATTAGCATAATACAAAGTAACTTTTTGAAGTGTGCACATTAGCTAGGTTGAGGTTCAAGAAATCCTATTTTGCATTCTGTAAGACTAGATTTCAAAATGTGAATTAACAAACATGCAACCATCTTCCACTGCACTTAGCAGAACTTGAAATTTGATTACTGGATTTGTTGCAGGAAACACTTCAAGATTTCTAGTACAAACATTACAAACTAGCATCTGACTATTTCACTTTTTGGTTTGGAGTTGAACACCTGTTTGTAATTTTTGGATTACAAGTGTTTAGTTGTGCCATCTTATGATTCTCTGGGATAACCAGACTGATTCCTGGGATGGCAAGATCCTGTTCAAGAAACTGAATTAGTTTGGACTGTATTCACTAGGAGAGGAGAAAGTCCAATTGTCTCTTTCTAACACCTAGACAAAGTAGATGCAGGAAAGATGTCTCAGATGGTGGAGCCCAGAACTAAAGGTCACTAAGGATAGTGGGTAAACTATTTTAGGACTGAAATTGCTTCACCCATACAGTTGCAATCCTGTGGATGACTTTTTTCTACCTAAAGTCAAGTCCAAAAGAAATTGGGTAACAACTTGGGGCTGCTCTTTTGGGGGTGGGGTGGGACCTAGATAGTAAAAGCAGGAACAGCATATGGAGTTAGAGGATCAACCATGATCATATTGAATGGCAGAGCCCGCCCAAATGGCTGCCTGTCCCAACTTATTTCAAATTTATGCTGCAAGAATTTTACTGCAGCTTTAAAAAAAAAACTTTGAAGTTTTTGGGTCTAAATGAATAGAACTATTGTCTTCAATTTGCAGCCTCACTTCCATCTTTGTACTGGCTGTGATTTATGATCTGGAGTTGAGAAGTTTTAATCTTTCATGTCAGACTTTGCTATTTAAGTTTGCATATTTTGGTCTGCAAATAGTATCTTTTCTATTTGCTTCTTGTTTAGCTTCAATAAATCTTGCCCACTTGAAATACCATCTGGCTCAGTTTTTTAACTGTGAATTGCTAGGGAATAACTTGCCAAGGAATAAGTTTATACTTGTACCTCCTTTTTCTAGTCACTAGTGGGACATGGGCATTACTGATTAGCCAGCATCTATTGCCCATTTTCCCAGTTGTCCTGTAATGGCCTCCTGCAGTTCAGGAATGCAGCTAATGTGCTGGAGGTGGGTCCATGTTGCCCTTAGAATTACAGGGCTCTGACCCAGTGAGTGAAGGAACAATAAGCCAAGATGGTGTGTGCTTTAGAGGGAGCTTGCAAGTGGTGGCACTTGTGTCCTATTCCTGTCACACTGGATGGAAGTGACTTGAAAGGTGCTATCAGATCTCTTGAATTTCTGAAGTGCATCTTGTAAGTGGTACTAATAGCAATGGTGGAGAGTGACTGACAGTCAAGTGGGCTGCTTTGTCCTGGATGTTGTCAAGCTTGAATGTTCAAGCTGCATATATCCAAGTAAATGGAGACTGCTGCCTCTCACTCCTGACTTCCTCCTTTTGTAGATGGTGGGTGGTCGGAGTCAGGTGAGTTAATTGCTGCAGTATTCCCATCCTCTGACCAGCTCTTGTAGCCACTCTTTATGGCCAGTCTAGCTCCATTTGGGTTAACAGCCACCCCCAGGGTGTTAGGGGATTCGATGGTAACACCACTTAATATTAAAGGGGTGGTGGTCATTGCCTGGCACTTGCATGGTGCAAGTAACTTGCTCCTTGTCGGTCCAAGCCTGAATATTGTCCTGTTCCTGTTGCATTTGAACATGGACTGTTTCAGTATCTGGGGAGTTAAGTGGTGCTGAACATGGTTAGAAGTGGAATTGTTTGCACTTTTGAGGGAAAGCTGCTGAAGATACTCTGGCCTAGGACACTAGCCTGAGGAGCCAGGCTTTGTGGCAGAGGTAATATCCTTGCCTCTGGTCTGGAGACTGGCTTTTAAAGTCCCACCTGCTCTGAATAGGCTGATTTTAAAAACATCTACCCTCAAACTCCTGCAAGATGCCCTGGAGCTGAGCTGACTGACCTCCAGCAATCCCCAGCCAGCAGTGTTTGCCCCCACTGAACCACTGACTCCATTCTCTCCACTTGCAGACCAGCTACTTCCATGTTCCTATGACACTTGCCTCCATCCCTGACATAACTACTTCACTTCCAAAACTCATAATTTTGGTATGGAGCACAGCTGTTGTTTTGCCCTGAGTCTTGCAGGCTAGACAACTATAAAATCACTTGCCAGTTGATACCCTTAAGATTTCCTACCAACGTGCATCACATTGAAAAGAACCACTTGGAGAATTGAATAGGAGAGCAAAAGTCTCATGTAGACAAAAATCACCTAAGCTGCATTGAGACGACAAAGCAACTTCTAATGCTAACAGAACTAGGATTAACTTTTTGAATTCAACTTTTGAATTCAAAGGATCTGGTCAAGCTGCATAATAGGGAATTCTACTAGTCCCTTTTTAAAGAAGGGAGAGGGGACATTTTCATCTTTGGTTCTGGGACATTGCTACAAGGAAAGATTCAAGTTGGGACTCAAACTTGACTCCAGTAACCAGGCATTTTTAAATTTTAGTATTTATGGGACAAGATGCCACTGAAGTGCTAGCATCCAACTTCTGGATGTTTTCAAAAGGCTGACTTTAGTTTTTTTGCAAAAGATTGCAAGATACCAAGTGGCTACCATGAGCTCGATGGAATAAGACCTGACATATGCCATCACACTGGACTCTGAACTGGGTTTCTGATGTAGATAACATAATCTTATCAGCCTCAACTTCTACTGTTGCAGGGGTCTCCAATTGCTTCTGACTTTTTTCTTTTTTTTTTTCTGGATATGGACACTAATAGCTGTGCCAAATTGTTCATCCCTATAACATGTGAAATGCCTTCAGTCTCAGGACACAGTCACCTAGCCAGACCAGGTGAGGATGCTACTTTTTTTTAATCCCTAAAAGACACAGGCTAGATATTTTTGATCAACATTAAATGGTAGCTATGCAACTCTTTGAGTTGAAGTTCAAATTTGACCATCTCCAGTGGTATGACCACTGCAGTATTTTCTCCCCTCCTGTATGGTAGACTCTTCTGGTCCACTTCCAATGGTCATCAATCACTCCTGTCCTTGACCTAATGATGGTTCCAACTGTCTCCATCTTATCAGTTTAAGATTCTTAATGAGTTTCTTTGCATCCATGCCTTTCTTGCATTTTAAATCTTCTCAGAATCCTCACTGTCCTTATGTATTTTTCCACCACCCAAACATCTTCCACTAGTAACCGTGTTCAGCTGTATAGGGCCAATAACCTAGCCCCCACCCCCTCTGCACCACCTTTACAGATACAAAGCCTGACATTAAAATTTGGCCTAATAGTTGGGTCTCTGGTTAGTGATCCTATTGGACTGTATCCCATTTTCTTCAAAACAGGGGCCTAGAATTTTCTGTTGGATAAGCTTCCTATACAATCAAATGCAAAGGCTCAGTCAATCCACATGAACACCATGCATGATGGGCAAATTGCAAGCAGCTTGCATGTCTGCTATTGACCTGAGTTCTTATTTTCCACTTTCAGGAAGTGACTTCACTAGCATGGAATGCATTTAGCTAGGTACAAAGCTTCACTCACAGCTGCTTTTGTTGAATGGTTGGCAGTCACTTCATGTGCTAAGAGCAAGCCCTGACAACTTGCATAGCAATGTTGCTTTCAGGAGGGTTTTTCTACAATCAGAACCATTTTAAGCATTTCATGTGAATTTTTGTTCAAAATTAATTTTGAACACTTCTGCCCTTGCCTGGACATGCTGCATACTCCCTAGTTGGTTTTATTGTTGCTGTTTACCTCTGCAACAAACATTAAACAAGACCCAGCCATGCATTGGTGCCCTTGCACAATTTATGGCATTACTAGCAAACTACTTAATTCAAAGTTGGCAGAGGATTCTAGCTTTTGTTTAATGCTTGTCACATTTTCCCACATCAGGAGGAACTTCCTCTTCCACTCTTCCCACACACCATCTCCTGATGAGAAGTTACACCAGTTAATTGGTGCCTAAATTTTCTGGTCAACCAATCATGGCCATCTTGAACAGAAATAAACTTTACAGTAAAACCAACTCTGTCTCCCATTTAGAACAAAGCTGCTCTTTAAATGAATGATTTAATGGGCAAGTTTATTTTGGGAAATGAACTAGTCTTCCCTAGAGAATGCAGTATCAAAGGGACTTTTGTAGTTGTAATTTAGGCAGTGGATACCAGAAATGGTTTTTCCATCTGCAGGGTAACTTGTTCCAGAACAGTAGGGGCAATGAAATGTTATTTGATCAACATTCAGGTTATAACTATCAATTGGTGGGGTTTCTTTTTCAGAATTGAATTCAAATTTCCTCTTCCCTGTGTGCTGAAACTTTCTAGGTTTTATTCAAAAAAACAAATATTTTTGCTGATCTTCAACTGCATGCTAAGATGATGCATATCTACCAGCCTTCTACAAACTAGTTGGTAACTGGAATAGGCTGGTAACTATATTTTTACAGCACTTCTCTTCCATTACTTTCTTTATTAATCTGGAAACATTTTTGACCAGTAACTTTTCAGGGTCCAGTTTTATTTAATACCACAGACATTACTTCACATCGTAAACCGGTTTTTTTTGTTGGTTGTTTGGGGATGGCATATGAGTGATCTTTGACTTGTAATCCAGGTCCATGTTAATCCTGCAAATGAAGTAATTTCTTGCTATATTTGAGCTTTAAGAGCTTGTTTTTCAACAGCATATTGGCCTTCAATTTGTTGGAAACATTAACTCTCTGGTAACTTATTTCCATAGTTTCTTGCAAGGCAATGGTGATGCTAAAATATTCAACTTGGGTGAAATTTCCCATCCTTTGCTGACTTGCTTACTTTCTTGGAGCCACTAAGCTGTCTACCTTTCAACCTCCAACTAGATGCACCTTTTACAAAGGCAAGATGTGTTGGCTGAGAATTAACTTTTTTCACTTGTGGATGCATGAATGTCAGCTTTCCTGTTCCTCTGCTGCCTGACCTGCTGTGTTCGTCCAGCATCAGCAGTTCCTACTATCTCTGAAATTCACTATGCCTGCAGTGGCACTAACTAATCACCACTTGATCTCTCAATAGTCCTAGTCAAAGGGAAAAACAGCGTAAACTGTTTCAGATAGTAGGAACTGGAGAATCTGAGAAGGTGTAGAGCTGGATGAACACAGCAGGCCAAGCAGCATCAGGAAGGGTCTAGGCCCAAAACGTCAACCTTCCTGCTCCTCTGCTGCTTGGCCTGCTGTGTTCATCCAGCTCTACACCTTGTTATCAGTTATGTAAACTGTCTCATTAGGTTGGAATTTTTTGTCCTGGAGCCCTGATGTGTGACAAACCCTTGAATGCACTTGTGCATCTTCTGGACCCTCCCTTTAGTCTAGGAAGAATCACTTTCTGCTCACAAAAGCTGAGTGAAAGTCTAATGAGGGACACTACTCCAGACTGACTAATTGTCTCTAATGTAAATCTCCTCAGTCTCTTCTAGAAGATGTCCACTAAAACTTTAGTACAGTGAAGATGGTTCAGAGTATGGCAGTACCTTTGATCAGATGGGCTGAGGAGTGACAGCTGGAGTTTAATGTGGGCACATCAGGGTGGGAGTTGTATAGTTTAATGGTAGGATCCTGGTTAGTGCTGCCAAAAAGACCTTGGAGTGCAGGTTCATATTCCTTTTTTGAAGGTGGAGTCACAGGTAGTGAAGAAGGCATGCTTGCTTGCCTTGGCCAATGCATTGACCAATAAAGGAGTCAGGAGGTCATTAGCTGATACCAGTTAAGCCACTTTGGAATACTGCATTCAGTTCTAGTCTCCCAGATACAGGAAGGATGTTGTGACCCCTTTCAAAGGGGTCAGGAAAAATGTAAGGATGTTGTGGAGTTTAAGCTATAGGGACAGCCTTGGTTTTTTTAATTTTGCTCCCTGGAGCAATTGGAGGCTATGGGGTGGCCTCATTTTGATTTTAAAATGAGCTGCATGGAGATGGTGAATAGCCAAGGTCCTTATTCCCCAAAGTAGCAGAGGTTTAAGGTGAGAGCAAAAATTTTTAAAAGGGATTGGGGGAACTTTTTTTGTCCCCCCCCCCCCGATGGTGGTGCATGTATGAAACAAACTCTCCAGAGGAGGTGGAGGCTGATACAATTACAATATTTAAGGTATCTAGATGAGTGGAAGGGTTTAGAGGGATATGGGCCAAATGGGACTAAATCAGTTTCAGGATATCTGGTTGGCATGGACAAGTTGGACCAAAGGGTTTCTTTTCATGCTGTGCAGCCCTGTCATCCACTAAGGAGTGGACAAAATCTGAACAAATGCCTTTTAAGCTTTTACCAACTTCACAAGCAATTTAGCAAGTTCAGCCAGAGTTTCTCACCATAATCCTTCCTCCCATGGTAAGGACTTGGTGGAATGAAAATGAGATGGGCAACAAGTTTGTAAATTTTTGGTTATAGCAAAAGCATACTCCAAGGCTGAATGCATAAATAAACCATGTCTCTTAACCCTAAAGACTTTGCTGTGGGCTTTTCAAAATGGGTCTTCAAACCTAGATGGTTGGGGAATGCAGCCCCAAAGGAATCTCAAACATTCTTCGATTGAAGAGGCAACAGCCTTTTGCTTCTAATCAACACTTTTTTTTTCCCCCCCTTTGAACCAAGCAGTGTGCTAGTGCAAATCTGGAATAAACTAACATTTGCCTCCATCTTTTGGGTAGATGCATCTTTTGACTCTTGTTCTTGTGTCTTGCTTTCCTAACATAATTGAGGAATTGCCATGAGCTCACCCTTTTTTATTTGTGCAGTCTTTGCTCATGTGGAAGTGTTCAATGTTTGTGCTGCCACAAGAAATTGTGCAACTATGTTGGAGAGGAAGCAAAACTATTTAAATTAAAGTAGTCTGAAGCATTAACTGAAATCACCTTGTCCACTTCTAACCAATTTGAAAACTTAATGTGCAGTCAGTTGGAATTTGCAATTTGTGGATGTTGGCAATTTTAAATGAGGCTTTAATTTGTAATTAATGAAATACCTCCTTCCACTTGAAAGTGGAAAAGAATGTCATTGATCTGCACCACTTACCAAGTGGTAAGATGGCCTCTCCTCTCTTACTCCCCCAACATGCGTTGAGGCCCAAAAGAAGCTTGTTTCCTGACTACCCTAGTGCAACAGAGTTCCTGACTGAAGATGAACTAGGAAGGGCAAAGTAAATGCACTGTGGTGCATGATAAACACAAGCATTCCTAATATTCATGACTTCAACTCTAAATTTGCTTGAAATACAGAATCTCAAGATCTTCCTTTTTAGTAGGAACTGCAGATCCTACTGTCAGATAAGTGGACCTGGGGGAACACAGCAGGCCAGGCAGCTTCAGAGGAGCAGGGGAAGTTGATGTTTTGCGTTGGAACCATTGAGGGTTAAAGCCAATGAGCAAATTCTCAAACTGCCTTGAAGGCAGTGCAAGGTGTTTTGAAGGTACACCGGTCCTAAACTCTAGAACAGCAAGGAGCTATTGTGACATGTTTAACCTGGGTTCAAGTTGCAACTGCTGCAAAGGTTGACATCTGAACACTGGTTTGTTTCAGTGTTTTAAATGCTTCCAACTCCTAACAAGAAAGATCAGTGCTCAAAGAAATGCAAGCAGCCCAAATGTGAATATAGGATGGATCAGAGGGCCACTGGTGAGTTACAGCAGTTGTAAAGAAAATGAAAGCAAACCAAGTTGTGTTTATTTAAATGTCTACTCTGTACTATCCACTAAGTACTGAGGAATGATGTGTGGCTTTATCTAAATTGCTTAATTCCCCAGTACTGATCAGATATGATACCACACTTGCTCCCTCATTTAGTGATCAATGACAGCAACAGGGACACTACTAGTAACAAACCAAAAAAACTGAACCCATATGGCTAGAGATGCAAAGGCTATTAACAGGTATAGGCTACAGATCCACTAATAGTGGTAGGTCACTGGAAGAATTCTGCAGAAACAGATGTAGTTAGTGAGTTTAACTGAGTAATAGCAGGACTTCAACTAACTCCTTTTAAAGGGCCAAACAATATGCATGGGATGAGGGAATGGGGTCCTAATAATGGATACAGAAATTTTCCAACCCAATAACTAAAACTAAGTGAATTTTTTTTAGAAATTGGGGAATGAACTCTTAAAGATAAGTAACTTTGGAACAAGTCATGATAGCATCCCTTTTAATCTTAAAGTTCAAATGTGAGAAGAGGTTAATAGATTGGAGGGAAGTTAGAGGCTGAGAATCAAGGTGGGGGGACCTGTGAAATAAATGTTTTAACCTTCTCCATACTGTAAGCATCTTTTCCTTAAAAGGAAGCAACTGAGACAGTGAGCTTCTGTGGATGTAGGAACAATTATCTGTCAAGAATATATTCACCAACCTTGCCCCAGCCAAAGAGACTTGGGCAACAGCAGCTGGTCTATCTAGCAAACACATCTCAAGAATAAATTGAGAATCGGACAAATCAAGAGCTAAGGCTAACTTTACACACTTGGTCAAAGGGTCTGAATTTTTCTGGAGCAATGTAAAGGTGGGAATGAGCCTGTTTTAAAGATTAATAGGATTGTGCCTCCAGTTGACTTCTGCATTCTCTTCTCTACTGAGAAACAGTCTAAGTGCATCTTAATTGTTCAATCAACTCATCAAACCAGTAGTCTAGTTGGGTTAACAAGGTGTAGATCTGGGTGAACACAGCAGGCTGAGCAGGAAGGCTGACATGTCATGCCTCGACCCTTCAGAAATGGTTTAGTCTAGTTGGGTTGTTTGATTTTAGTGTAAACTGTACAATACTCTTCAGAAAAAGCTGTAGTGGAAGAGCACTAGTATAACTAATGTAATTCTTCATTTTAAGAACCATAATTAGAATATGCTTGGCCATCTTTATCATCAGCAGGAAAGATAATGGAATCCCTACTATAGCAATGCTTCACTTAGCATTTATTTGCCCACTCTACAAGTTTGTTTTCCTGTCTTCCTGCAACGAAGTTGCAAGTTTTCAATATTGTTTAACCTTGCTCAACTTAACATTTAGTTTAGAAATTTGTTTCTTTCTAAAATGCAAATCTAAATTGTGAATAGCAGTGTCAGCAGTAAAAGGTGAGTAATTTTCAAGAAATTACTGAATCACAGCCTTCTACTCCCCCACCTTGTTCAAAAGAACCTCTTGTAACAGGGAAATAGTTGGTATGGATTTCAAAGAAGCATACCTTGTAGTATTAGAATGAAGTTAAATTTGTACACTGCAGACCATGATAAAGCTGTAAAGCTTAACTTTCAAATGGCTTCTAGAAGGTCCTTGTTGATTTTATACTCAAATTCAGGAGGGTAGTGGTACAATGGATTGCAAGTGGCTATTACAGTCCAGACCAACTCCTCCCTCCTCCATTTCCCCCCACCCCCAATCCCTCCTGGGAGATAAGGTTAGGCAACACTTAATTGGAAGCAAATGTAAGATGCTATGTTGTGGATGTAAACAATTGAAAAGCACTGCTCTGATTTAAGCAAAATACACTGGCTTTAAAATACCAAAAAATTAGTATAACTAACTATTAGAATAACTAACTAGCAGAATAATTGTTTAACTAACAGCAACTGTTCCAACATTGTTACAACCCTGACAAAGTAATATTTTACTGAAAATGCCCTCATGCAATGCTTTCCCAGTCTAGGAAGAAAGAATGCAGAATTTCTGACAGACAACTTCAGCATTTTGCTGAAGGAGAGATGAATAGCAGCTTCAAAACGCCAACAGCTAAAAGCCAAACTACTTCCCGCCGCCCCCCCGCCCCCCCCCCCCCCCCCCCCCGGTGGGGGAAGCCTCACCTGCCTCCTGTAACCCAAACCTTCAATCCTAACAACCCTAAATTTTATCTGCATCTATATACCTGCACCCGCACCCACCAGTTTAACACCCTCTCTTTCCTAGAAAAAAGAACACAAATTGTATTCATTCTGAAAGCGGCCTCAGCAATGAAATGTAAACATAACATCTCAACTCCTGTAGTCAATGTTCTGACCAATGAAGGCAAGCATGCCAAATACTGCCTTCACCCAGACTATTTTTGATCCAATATCAATCCTAGAGGCTGCTAATTAAGGTATTTTGATTTCTAGTAGTGCTCACAAGTATGTGACCCTTGCTCACTATTTTGAGCAAAAGCAACACTGACTAACCAATCTGGTACAGAATTGAGACCCTGTGGAACAACAGCTCATAGTACCTTGAACTGTTCTCTCCATCCATGAATGGATTGAAAGTGTCATTTGGCTAAGCTGGCATTTAGTGCCCATCACTAATTGCACCTCTTTTAAATGTGGTGAGATACTGCCTCAAACAACTCTGCACATGGATTGACAGTGGGGATGGCATTAAGATTGGCACAGAAGGAATAAAAATTTCCAATTTGGGCTGGTGAGTGGCTCAGAGGGGGATGTTGCAGATGACTTTTGCATGCCTGGTGTCTTTTCTTTCTAGCAGTTAGTGGCTTGCTAGTCTGTTTTAAAGGACAGTTACCCCCACTGCCACACATCTAGATTCGGACATAGTCCAGACCAGGTTAGAATAGCAGTTTTCCTTCCTCTAAATGGCCTTTGAGATGGGGCTTTGACTACGTTTTCATTATCATTGAAATTTCAATGTGGATTTAGGCCAATTAATAAAGATACAGCTGGGTACCCAGACACTACCTGCATGTCTAAGTTGACATTAGCTGACAATATCACATACAATCTCCTTGTAGGCAGACACTACCAGCTGCACACAGGAATAGGTCTGAAGTTATTGCCTGCTAACTTCTCTTCCCTGGCTGGGGAGTTCTTATCCAGAAAGTGACTTCTACATTGGGGGCTACCCTGAAAGTGTTTGCAGCCTTTCTTCCTTGCTTGGATCTAAACTTAAAATTGTTGCATTTGTCAAAGACTCATTCTAGTCAGAGGCTCTGTCCCTCCAAATAACCACCTTTCTTGAAGGATAAAAGTGGATGCAATGGCCCAGCATGGCCTCTGTCAATCTGTTGTGCATGCCTACTATTTTAAATCCTCTTTTTGTGGGAGCTGCTTCACTACTGTACATTGAATTCAACATATCACTCATCTTGAGGATGAATGATGTGTAGGCTACCAATGTAGCCAATATCCAGAGAAATTGGTTTTTTGGTGTTCCTTCAATGCTTTCATTTAGTAGTTTTCCTCAAAATATATTTACTTTAGCCTGACAAGCAGTCACTTGCCAAGATTGCACAACTGCAATCCAGTTGGATGTTGAACATTGCTGAAAATTTGAATGGAACAACATCCTGAGCATGTTAAGGGAATAAGGATGATTCAACATTTGAAAGAACAAAACCTTGTGAAGGAATTGTATTAGCCAATTGTGTTGGGAAGTGCATTACAAAAGAATATAGTCATGGAGAATTACAAAACATTAACTGCTAATTTCTGGAAACAGCAACCCTTTGAAAGGCTGTCTTGGTGTAAATGTTTTTGACATGGGTGTCTCCTGACCCACTGCAGCCAAAATGGCTTAAAGGCAGAATTTTGGTAATGGGTTGGAAAATTTCTAGACCACAGCCTTTACTAATTTCACATTGCTTCATTTTGCCTAGTCAGTCAACTATGTCAAAATGACATTCCTTTCTAGCTAAATAGTTCAGTTAGCTTCAAATTCTTGTCTCAATTAGAACAATTGAGGTGCTTATCAATGATGTGTATGTAATAGCCAAAGGGCACTGTAGTAGATGGAAGTTTAACTTTGTTTCCCAATATGGATTGGGTTGTTAAACACCACTTTTGAAACCAAAGTGATTGTGGATCAGTTACTTTAGGAAACCTTTTCGGTTTTAAATATTACATTCCTACTACCAGACAATGACTAAAGTGGTAGATGGTGTGGTTTGAGCACATGCACTCTCTCTAATTTGTGTGCATAACCAATGATAACTTTAGTGTGGTGAATCTCTAGCCTCAAACTAAGTGGCTTTTTTACTTGGCCATTCTGATACTTTATTAGACAGTCCTGGTGTCAAGAAGTATTTGCCAAACAAATTGCTGGGAAAAATCAGGTTTGGCAGCACTTGCGGTATTTTTCCCCTCACCCAAATGTTGTCAGAGGTACTGAAGGGTCTAGACCCAAAACATCAGCTTTCCTGCTCCTCTGCTGCTTGGCCTGCTGTGTTCATCCAGCTCTAAACCTTGTTATCTCTGAAAGTCTCCAAGTCTCTGTTTCCGAACTCCATCCACAGGTCTTATAACTAACTTTCTTGCCTTCCAGTACAACCAGAAGGTGACTTCATAGACCCACTACAAGCCTGCAGTGGGTGATGTTTTGCTGCATTTGGTTTGTTTGCATTTGCATTCTCCTCCTGGGCCTGTTGGAGCTTCATCTCTCTGCACCCTAGCAGATGCTGCTTCTCTAGTTTGGGCCATCTTGTGCAGAAGAATAGAATAGCAATTTGTTGGGTGGGGACACTGCCGCCTTTGGGAGATTTTGAGATCTAGAAAAGCTGAAGCTAAGGGTGTACAAGTGGAGATTCAGCAAGCAGCTGGCTGGTCTGAATTCCTGACCACTCAGGACAAAGGCCTTCTGGCTAGAAACAAGTTTTGGTTCTTGGATAGCTGAATAAGCTGGAGAGAAGTCAGCCAATCTGTTCTAAGCAGCAAAATCTACCAATCCAGAAGAAAACCAGTTAGTGTTGTAAGATAACACTTTTTTTTTAAATGGGCCAGACCTTCTAGTGTGAACAACTGTCTTTCTGCAAATTAGTACTGGTGTCCAGAGAGCTGGTGTTCTGATATGCTGTCAGCATCTGCTGAGATGGTGTGTACTGATAAAAATATTTTCCCATTTCACAACACCCACTTATTTTTTTTTTGTTCCCTGTGTCTAAGGGGGCTAGAATTCTAATTTAGTTACACTGGCTTGTTTGACTGCAACTTGAATTAAGTACAGCATAGGCCAGGTTGCTATCAACCTAGATCTTGACTAGAATTCTGTATATTCCTTGTCTTCTGACAAGTCCAGGAATAGAAGGGTTTGACTTTCAGTATATTTCAGAAGTATAGCACCAGGGGCTCTGTCTCCTGTACAGGAGGGGTTGTAACTCTGCACCTGTAGCCTATGGCTTGGTGCCAGGTTAAGTTCTCAGGAAATTTTTTTAAGACAGCTTGAGAAGACCACTAGAGGTTGCAAATGCTGTCTGCACTTTGCCTTGGTGTGAAGATCATGTACACTACCTCTTGATGGGCAGAATACACATCTTGATGACAGTAGCAGCTCTCTCTCCATAAAGACTGAGCATATTTGTACCACCCTACCCTCTGGCAGACAGCAGGGTTACCCTCTTGAAGATGGCTATAATGATTGGGACCCCTTGGCAGGCTGCTCAACTTCCATATGAGGCAAGTGTTTATGTATACATGTCAAGAGTACTTAATCAAAGTATGGTGATCAGCAAGAATTTCACTTGTGCTGGCTGTCTTTGGTTCTGTTAAGTCACCTAAACTCTGGGTGAGATGGTGACAAGTAGAATTCTGTTGGATGTGCTTAGGATTCCTGAGGATTGAAGAGATCTTCTGTGCTCCCTTTCAATAAGCACTAGCTGTTTAACTCATCACTCCATTCTTGGCTCCCCTAGGGTAGGCCTCAGATGCTTAAGACACTGAAGACCATCTATGTCTTTAAGAACTCGTGCATATCATGGTTGCCAGCAACTTGCAATATTTCATGCACTTTCTGCTCCCCATTTCCTCAGGTCATGGTTTGGTTGGACCTCTGCTTTTTCTTTTTATAGAATTACTTTACTTTTTGCTATAGTATTGGTGCTTTCTAGTTGAGTGATTTATTATTTAATAGCTCATGATGCAGGATCATGTAACACACCAAATCACTCTTGTGCCCAGGTGAAGCAGCCCTTGTAGGTGCTGTTGATGGATTTAAGGGTAGACCAACAGTGTCCATTGGCTGACTTCTGGTTCATCAATTGTATGATGCTTAACTGGATGAGAGTCACTTTTTGTAGCTCTTCTGTAGAGGCCATGAACTCCATGTTGAGCTCCCTGCAGCTACTCTTCAGTTGTCTTGCTTTTGTTTTGAGCCAGGCTGAGACCACATTAGGTGGTACAATTACTATCAGTTGTGTTTTTTCTGTTAGTTTTCTTGCCCCAGTGTAATCAGATGTTAGCCACCATTTGGAGCAAAGTGTTGCCATTGGGCCATGTATTCCACCTAAAAATCCAGGGTTTGTTATAACAAGATCCTCCTAAGCACTTGGGAGGAGGATTCCACTTTAGTGTTATCTTCCTGATAGCCCCCTTGCCAACCACCTCCTTTTTTTCCAGAGGTTTGCACCCAATTCTTAGTGGAATAGGTGGTGAATAAGGAGTAGTAGGCACAGCAACCAGGAGCCAAATGATTTTTGACATTAGAAAGCAGGTGGTTGTGGAAAAGGGGAGAAATTCTGACTTGGCTGCTTACTTGGTGAAGGGGAGGCCCAGAGATGAATGAAATGTGGACCAGTGCACCCAATTCTAGTTAGTTTAACATAGTCCAACCCATCTGGTTATGAAGTGTGGTCAAATTTTTTGACTTTGCTGCATGAGGACAGGCATACTGGGTGTCAAATTAGGTTGAGTGGCTAAATGGCAAACCACTTATTGACCTCAGTTTATCTGTCAAAATTAAACATGTTTTCATCTTGGCACTTGTGGTATGCTACAGTTCTAAATATCAACCACTAAAGTTGCATGCCTGGTGGCTTAAGAACTTGTCACAATTACTGGTCATGTACTGAAATTTGAGGAAAAGGTACAAAAATTTTTGCTGGGTTGGTCACTGTTTTAAGTGTTTTTTTTTATTGCAAACCTGTTTACTGGAGCGCCATATCTGCTGATCTAAAGAGTTGTTGATCTCAGCGTTTGGCAACCCTCAAGTTAGATTGTATGGTTTGACCTGCTGCAACCCCCATGCTTTCTTTCCCCACTCTGCCCACCCAAACAACTGAACTGGGATGGCTTGTTGAAGCAGATGCAATAGCAACACTAAGGCATTTGGACAAGCAGGGAATAGAGGGATACAAGTACATGCAAGCAGGATTAGCTTACAATGGCAATATGGGTGTCTTTCTACAGTACTGGTTCTGTTAATTTGAAGAAATTTCACTTGAACAGACAACTCAAGTCAGTAAGCCTGTCTACTTCAGCTGTCTACAATCCAACAATGAAGTGTTCTCTAGTATCCTCACTAGACTTGTATCTTGGTTAAGTGCCATGTCTGATTTGGAGACTTCAACTGTTGATACATTTGGGTCTAGTGAGACCCAAGGGACCAGAGTTGGGTGATCAACCATGATCATCTTGAATGGCAGAACAGTTTTGTCAACACTTTGCAATAGAAACTTGCTTCAAAAGCATCTCCCAACTCTGATCATCTTTCACAGGGCATGAAGACTGCTTTATCTCCTATCTCAAATCTTGAAAAAGAGCACTAACATCCTGCAATGTCTTACTTGGTGTCAAGTGTTGCAGTAGTTTCAAGCAACTTGCAGCCGACAAGCTTGCCAGGGTGTATGGAGCACCTTTTCAAAAGGTGAATATTGGTGCATCTTCCAAAAGATGAACCACATCTGGGTTTTGACAGGAATAGTAATGTCTCTTAGATGTTTGTGCTATAGATGGAAGGTCCTTCAACTCCCTTTTCTTTCCTCTAACCCCTCGGTAAAGAGGTTACTCCTGTTTGGTGTAAAGTTAGTCTATTCTAACAAATACAAGTAGTATTTCACATAACTGCTCAACATTTAAACACCTCTGCTAGTTTGTTCTGAATCTTTACAAACTGATTTTGTTAATCACTTGTATGTTTAAAATCTGCAAAGAAACAAATACAGCTGAGAGCCATTTGGAATGATTACAAAAGCAAAACTTAAGTTGCCTCAATTTGGCCTTGCTTAATCATAATTTGATATAGATTAAACTCCAATTTTCAAGAACTACCTGCAAACTAATTTTAAACAATGGGGGTCTTGTTTCTTTACCAGATGTAATCAGACCAACTTGAAGCAAGCATATTTTGTTTTGTCTTTTAAAAGCTACTAATAGTCACTCACAGATGTCTGTTTTTGAGTTCCTGTTGAAAAATATTAAATTGCCAAAGGCACAAACAAGAGATTCACCTCCTTTCACTTACACCCACCCCCCCCAGTAGACTTGAATGGAGTAGCTTTTTTGGAGTGGAGATGTCTAGGGAGATTCCAAACAATGAGCCTAAAAAAAATATTAACATGATGCTAACAAAATAGAAGAACCAGTCCAACCTGCTGGAATAGGTGGTTTGAGGCTGGCTTGCTTCAATGTGGCTTCTTGCCTAATGCAACCATGCTCATCTAATGTGCAGATGACCAAGGGTTTTTGACCTTGCAATTGGGATTGCTTAGGTGGCTGTGAAATACTTGGGTTGTGAAGGTTGGCACATGCACAACCTTTTTGATGAACTGACTCTGGTAGTTAAGCGGTTGCAAGATGCCTTTAACTAAAACATTAAACTAGCCACCATGAATCAAATTTTAATCTGTCATGTAGTGACTTGAAGTCTTTCAACCTTTTTTAGATGAAAGCAAGTTAAGTATTTTCAACAGGATGTTAAGAGTACAATTACTTGCCTCCTTAAACAGCATCTTGGTGGGTACATGAATAGGAAGAGTTTAGAAGCATAGGGCTAGATCAGTTTACCATATCTGGGCAGTATGGACAAGTTGGATTGAAGGGCTTATTTCTGGTGTACAACTAAAAGCCAAAATTGAACAAATCACTTAATACTTGGGTCTCTCCACCATCTGGAGAGAAAGCTGAAGTTCTGGAGGGCACTGGTTCTAAATGTTAGTTCTGCTTTATCACACTAGGTGCTGTCAGACTTGTTTTTCCAAGAAGTTTATTTCCAACTTGCTAGCATCTAGTTTTTGTACTCCCAATTGGACCATTGGAATATTCCAAGATATAATTTGTCAGGGATTGCAACAAGTAAGATTTTTACTGACCCTCTGAGACTGTATGTGGATGAATCATGTCACACATTGGGGACATCTTTCTTAACAATCTGAAATACTTTTTGTCCAGTTAGCAGTTGTATGGTGGGAGGAAATTAAGAGGCAATGAAGGCAGGTGTGCCAAATGCCACCTCCACCCTGTCTGACACTTTCAAGGAACTGAACCCCTAGGTCTCTGACAACACCTACTCAGGGCTGTAACTCTTAACACTTAACTGTCCTGCCCTTGTCTTTACCCAAAGGCAACACCTGACACTTGGCTAAATTAAGCTCCATCTGCTACAACTCAGCCCATTGGCCCTATTGATCAAGATCCCTTTGAATATCAGAACCACTTCAACTGTCCACTATACCTCACCAATTTTTTGGTTTCACCAGCAGACTGGTTAACAATGCTCATCTGGGGACCTTGTTTTTCAATAGTATTGACATGGTGCAGTTAACATGAATATCTGGAGTTTTTTTTTTGCTTCTGGTTTGTTTACTTTCACCCTAACTTTGTGCAGCATGTCCATGCTTTCTCTAGTTGTAACAATGTGTGCAATTCTTAGCTGTCACAATTTTTGCTCCCTGCACCTCTTGCATGTTCCATTCTTTTATGGCTATTTCTAAAATATCCAACCTAAAATCAGAGTCATTGTTTCTGATTTTTAACAAACCTGTGATCTATCTTGGGGGAGGAAAGAAGGGGGGAACGCTTCCACCCTTAGTGACATCTTTTTGACACTGGTTTGTAGTTTCAAGATTGATTACTATGAAGTGGTAGCTGTTTTAAACACTAAACTTGATCAAAAACTAATTCTTAGCTCAATCTGAGCCTTCCAGGTCTTCCTCCTTACCTGGAAAGAGCTGGATATATTTAATTCTTTAAAGTAGCTGGTTAATCACTGACAAGCCACATTAAGTCACCTGTGGATGTGGTTTTCACTGGCTTGGCCAGCACGTGTTAACTGTCCCTAGTTGCCCTGTGATGAGGTGCCTTGACCTGGTTAGGTGGGCCATAACCTCCTAGTGGTTATGAAATGCCAACCATTTTTCTTTAAAAGTTGCATAGGCTTAAATGATTCCATAAAGGTATCACTGGCTGTCCAGTCCATAAGTAGTTTTTTTCTATCCATGGTTCTGAAATGTCACTTTGCATCAGATTTTTCAGTAACCTGAAACTCCTCCCTCAACCACTTCACAGCACAGGCTTATGAGAAACTGCTACTAAGCATTAATGCTCAAACAATTTGCTGTACTGTACTGGCCCTGTGATCAGTAGCACACTAATTTCTTTTTTAAATGAAGGGCAACCTTTTTGTAAGCAGACTTGCATTCTAATCAAACTTTGGTTCACCTACTTAATGCCCTGTCTGATTGCCTTGAGGAGCTCATTCCCTTTATCAGAATTCAGTCTAAAAGCTGTAAACCATAAGCTTTTGATTTGTGGGTTGAAATGAGAACTTAAAGGATTGTTGCACTTGTGTAAGCCAGTAACCTAACACCATTTAAGTGTAACCTGTATTACTGCTTGAACAAACAGCAGTTGAATCTTAGTTTTGTAGGCAAGCTGGAATCCCGTGGTGTTTACAAACAGCTCTTGTCACTAGGCTGCAAACAGTCAGTTACTGATGACTAAGGTCTTCTGTCAACTGACTCCCAGTAACTAAACAATTGAGTGACTTTGACAAATGTCTGTAGAAAGTAAGAAGTGGTTTCTCTTGCTTTAACTCACCTGGTTAAGCATCTTATCCAGCTTGGAGATCCAGCTTATTTTCCCTTTTGGTCACCCTGTAACTCCTGCAAACCAAATGAGTATCTTTAAACACCATTTGGTCTCTTCTCATCAACACTAATAACCTGTTTAACCATATGGCCAAGGACCACTGAACAGTTGTCTTACTCTTTTGCCCTTTATCCAAAATGTTCCGGTTTGTCACCTGGGTTTAAAAGTCAGCCAAAGTGGGGAATTTTGCGTATCCCTTTATTTTAGAAAAAAAAATAAACTTGTGACTTTGGGAATTGTGGGGCTTGGTTTCTTAAGCACAAGTTGAGGTATAACACTACCTTGGTCTTTACTCCAACTTCCTAAACTTGGAATTTAGACTGCTACCACTACAGTGTACCTCCCACCTGAGTATTTTTGTCCTAATGTGGCAATACTGTTCCCCCATAAAACACCAACTGGGAGTAGATAATGATATTAAGGAATCAAACATTGTTTACAATTGTGTGCAAATACTGCATTCCTTGAACTAAACTTTTGGATTAATAGGACCAAGTTTCCAGTTGTCAAACTTTAGTGGCCTTAAGATAGCACGAAACTTTTGAGAATCTCAGTAATATTACTAAGGCATGCAGAAACTTAAATTCAAAGGTCACCTCAGATGGACCTTTTTCTGCTCAATGCTAAAATATACACCTCCATAAAAGCAACACCTTTAAGTACTTTTTCAATTCTGAAAACCTGTTTGGTTTTGGCTGCAACTATTGCCACCACTCCATTTGGCGTGAAGCAGAGCAGTATTCAAAACTTGCATTGTTTTGATGGTCTAAATTGACCTGACACTCTGCAGTTTCCTGTAAAGCATTGTTAACCTGTGGTGCTGATCCCCAAGAACTTTACAATCAGTTGTACAAGATATGGGATTTTAAAGAGATTTTTAGTGTGACACAAGTGATTATTAATTTCTGTATCAAGTAGTTTTAGCCAAATATACTGTAATGTTCAAGTTATGTTCCAGTTGAGGTATTTGGCAATTGCATGCTTTTGCCTCTGGGTGACAAATGCTTTTTCCTAATTGAGCATGATTGGTCATAATTCACTTGAGGAAGGAACTTGTGTGGAAGCAATTAGATTAACAGGGTCAATTGCTGTAACTGCCTGGTGTTTGTGCATTGAAATGTTTCTCTAACAAATGTACTGTACTCCATCATTAGCATGTGCAATGTCAAAGGCAGCTTAGGCCACCTGTTTTTGGTGAGTGCCATGGAGGAAATAGTTCAGCATTGAAATGATTTGGTATCTTCCTCATGGAAGAGGTTGAACAAGTCTAACATTTTTGTGATTAAGTTACTAGACTGGTAACTAATTCTGATTTCAGTTCACATTTCACCCATACTTTTTAAACACTGCATTCTATTTTTAACTGCTAAAATTTAAATTGAGAATAACCAAGTGTTTTGAAAGCCTCGTTCTTTAATGAACTGACTAACCCCACTCCAACATGGCTGGCACAAAATGCCATGTCAAGTCACCTTTTTACTATGGCATTTGTCTGTCTACCCCCAATTTCAATTTTTCAGTTACTTCCACACACTTGAATGTGAATGGGTTTAAATCCAATGGGTGGGAGAAGCACTTTATGTTCTGACAATACTTCATGAAATTGACCCAAGTTGTTATCTTTTTATTTGATTTTAATTTTAACTTTGTTTGCTTTTCAGACAGCAAAGCCATTTTAGATGGCAATCTGAAGCTCATTCTAGGGCTCATATGGACTTTGATTCTTCACTACTCTATTTCCATGCCAGTTTGGGATGATGAAGGAGCTGATGATGCCAAGAATCAGACACCCAAACAGCGGCTATTGGGATGGATTCAGAATAAACTGCCTGATTTGCCAATCACCAACTTCAGCAATGACTGGAAAGATGGAAGAGCCTTGGGTGCTTTGGTTGATAGCTGTGCTCCAGGTGAGTATCATTGGGCATTGACTAAGATGCAGTTTGGAAATCTGTAACGGAGGGCCTCAGACTTTTGGAGCCTCAACTGTCTTGTGATCCTGAAAAGCTGCATAGCAACTTGACTTTCCCATCCTTCCCTCTAAAGTGGCAAGTCTCTGGATTTAGGTTGATTGGCACCTTCATCTAATGTGGTAAAATCCAACCAGAGTGTAAATGTCAAGAGCACATCAGCGTAGGCTTTTGAAGTTACGACTAATCAACCTGTTTTCAGATGGATGTTTCACAGTGGCTCAGTGGTTAGCAGCACCGGCTCAGTGCCAAGGACTGTGTCCAGTTCCAGCCCTGGGCAACTATGTAGAGTGCATGTTCTTGCTGTTTGCATGGGTTTCCACCAAGTGCTCCCAGTTTCCTCCCATAGTACACAAGACATAAGTTTGTTGGCTTGGTCATGTGAAATTGCTTGTAATCTAGTGTGTAGGCTAAGATTAACTAATCCAATTTTAGGATTAGCCTAGGTAAATGCAAAATTAAAGATGGGGTAGTTTAGGGTGGGATGCTCTTTAAAGGGTTAATATGGATTTACTGGGTCAAGTGGCCTCTTCCTAAACAACAGGGATTCTGTGTATTGCCTCAGCCCATGGTGAGGGCTGTTCTTGAATTGTCCCTGTTCTAATTTTGGCACATTTCCACTCTGGAAACTCACTTCCCAAGATCTGAGGATGGGGAGGGGCATGCAGGTTTCCTTCTAGTCTAAGGGATGTGATCAGTGATTTTGATTTCTTCGCAGTGGTGTGTATGTATAGGGTCTAATTCTGTTTGGCCTGTCCTAGGATCCTGATGTCCCAATTGAACAGGTGGTTCTCCTTATCCATTCAATTGGGACAACATCAGGATCCTGGACTGGCCAAACAGACAAACATGGGAATTTGTAGAGGCCTGGCTCGCCACAAAGGAGGCCATCAATCAACACAGAATTAGACCCTATACATACACACCACTGCGAAGAATACAAACATGAGGTAACCAAGTCCAACAGATACCAGGCAGGAAAACAGCGCTTCATCAGAGGCTGCAGTGATGTTACCCAGCAGCGTAATGAAAGTCTGTGCACTAGTGAACCAACCACAGCATCCGCATCCACACCTGAGCTACAGATCTCAAAGAACCTTCTGGGATGTGTTATCAAGGTCCTGGACTTTCTCTTTTGGAACACTTCATCTTGGTCCCGTTTTCACAAATGTGAAAATTACTCAAGTGCATTTCTACCATACATTAGAACACATGGCAACATTGGAGTATATCACTGCCTTTTAATGTGTATTCTGTCAGGTTTGTGCCCTGACTGGGAGATCTGGGATGCAGCCAAACCAGTGGATAATGCACGTGAAGCTATGCAACAAGCAGATGACTGGCTTGGAGTTCCACAGGTAAAAATAAACTTAACCTGGGTAAATATGAAAAGCTATGCTCTACAATGTAATGTCCTATTTTTGATATGCATTGACAACTTCCTATGTGAAGTTAAGGTTAATTTTTTAAGGTCTACATTTTTTGAAGGTTGAAGTGAAGACTATTTCTACCTTGGGCATGTGCAGATAGCTATATAGGCCATTGTATCACCTCAGCGTGTTATGGAGGGGGAATGGGCAAACCCCTCTAACTGAACTTAAACACAAGTCCCAATCTCTTTATGACAAGAGTAGAGGGTCCCCTCTAATGACAACCCCCCCAACTGAAATGACCCACAGAAGCTTGTCCTCCCCCTGCCCGCTAATTTGAATGGTTAAAAGAAAAATCTCCTCCACGTTACAAGTAACAAAGCAACTTATTTGACCCAACAATGAACAAAGTAACAAATTACTGAAACAAGTCCCCCTTGGACTAGTTACTTCTGAACTAGTCTAAATTCTACTAGAATACTCTAAGTCCTGCTCTCATCAACCCACTTAATAAGCAATAACTGATAACAATCTCTGCAAGTTCCCACACTGTCTTCTGGAATATTGTCATCTCCAGTCTCTTCAGACACCTTTTTTATGTTAAGACATCCCTGACTGCAGAATTATCTTTCTTTGAGCTAAAATACCATGGTACTTTTTTTAGATGGGCTTTATCAGTGCTGAATGATGCTATTGGCCAATTGGCTGTCTTTTGGATGGCAGTTAGCTCTCTATTTTCCAAATGCCTATTGGCATAATCGAATTGATTTTTGGTTTCAGGTTGTCAACACCATCAGTTTTTAAATTCAATTGGCCTTGAATCCATTTCACTTTAATTGGCCAAATTAAAACTGGTCAAAAGGTCAGAACAAGACTGCTGTTTTGCCTGCCACCTGTAAGGTTTTTGATGCACTGGTTTCACTTGAGGCTCTGTACTGGCAACTTCAGCTGCTGCTCTCAGCATTTTATTTTATTTTTTTTTTTTTTAAAAAAGCCAAGTACAGACAAAGCACCTTTCGTAAAGGACCACACTCTTGAGCTTTGTCTTCCATTTCACAATTACTCTAGCCAACTTTTGTAACATGAGGCAAAGTTGTGATATTTTGGCTCCATTGTTTAAATTTGCAAAGTTTTTCTCCATTTCATATCTTGTTATACATTTCACAAGAATAAATTGCAATACTCAATTTTGCATTCTAACTTGTCAGATGTATTAAGAGCTAATGGAGAGGTTGGTTTTACTACAAATTCACTCTAGGGGAAGAAAATTAATTGAAAACTGGCTTTAACTTTATTCACTTTGAGCATCTATATCATCCAGGTGATTGCCCCAGAGGAAATCATAGATCAGAATGTTGATGAACGGTCAGTAATGACTTATTTGTCCCAGTTTCCTAAAGCCAAACTTAAACCTGGAGCTCCATTGAAGCCCAAGCTGAATCCCAAGAAAGCAAGGGCTTATGGTCCAGGTAGGTGTGCATGTTTATATTTGATCTTTAGACCAACCATGTATCCAAGTGCAATCCCTCCCCACTCATGCTTAGATTGCCTAAATAAGTTTAAAAACTGAAAGCTGTAAATTGAGAACAAAAACACATTGCTGGAAAAGCTCAGCAGATCTATCACCATCTAAGGAAAAGTCTGTTAATGTTTTGGGTCCAGTGACTCTCCTCCACATTTCTGAAGGAAGTCTGTCGACCCAAAATGTTAACTCTGACTTTTTGTCGCAGATGCTGACAGACCTGCTGAGCTTTTACAGTAAGTTGTAATGTTGCAGTATGCAAGTTCCTTATTTGCACACTGCAACATTAAGTTCTAACTTTTTTAATTACTTAGCTTTTTATTTAAGCATGATTTTTCTTTCCTAGGCATTGAGCCTGTGGGTAATGTTGTGATGCACCCTGCTACATTCACTGTTGAAACAATCAGTGCTGGGCAAGGTGAGGTGATGGTCTTTGTGGAGGATCCTGAAAATCAGCGGGAGGAGGTAATGTCTTTAAAATTGATTTATGTTCCAGGTGTTGACCATTTCCCCTGTACCAAATATGGGATTTATTGGTGAAAGTGGAATTTAGAACCTCCATTCAGAAGCCTGATGCTATCTGATGTTTATTGATAGGCTCTTGGGTCTAAATGGTTTTAGTAAGTGGCTCAGATCTTGTAGCAATCTCAAACATGAATGCTGATATGAAGTTTGTTCTTAAATAGAACTTTTTAAATTTTTTTGGCTCAATTAGATTTAACCATAAACTTATCCAATTGTAGGTGGCTTAGAATTAACTTCAAGAAGCTGTTGCATCATTGAAACCTCTTTTAGAGGCTTTCCATTAAGTTTCTAGGATTTTTCCAAAAAAAACTATATATCTTGACCACTACTAAATTGACTCTCCTGTGGTTTAAGTGTACTGGTACTTGCAGTTTACAGCAATATGGCCTTTCATTCACTGCAGATTATAAGGACAGTCTCTGTAACCATTTGAATCATATGCAAGCATATGGCCATTGCAAAAACTCTAATTTTGTCCAGGCCTTATTTGAATGACAGTGGTTAGCACCTGCTGTCCCTCAGTGGCAGGGACCCAGGCTTGATTCCTCCCTTGGGTGAATGGAGTTTGTTCTATATGTCTGCATAGGTTTCTTATGCTCCAGTTTTCTCCCACAGTCCAAAGATGTGCAGGTTAGTTGGATTGTGCATGCTAAATTGTCTTCTCTGTAGATATGCAGGCCAGGTAGATTTTCCATGGGGAATGAGGTTCTGAGGAGAGTGGGATACCACTTCAGAAGGCTAGTGTGGACTGAGTTGAATGGCAGGTCTCAGCACTAAGGATTGAGTGCTGCACTTGAGTTGCCTTTTTAAAGATGCTTCCAGTCCAGTTTCATGCCTCAGTGGAGGCAAAATGTGTCATTACACCCATCCAGACTAGACAAAATATTGTGCCCAAAACTATCTGGCATAGATCTGGGGTGGGGAGGTGGAATCACTAAGTGGCCAACCTGTCTGTAAGACCTTGCATTAATAAGCAGCAAGGGAATTATTGGTCTTTTTAAAAAAAAAAAAAAAAAAAAAAAAAATCACTTTCTTCGGTGTTTAGTTAACCAACTTTTAAAATATCTGCAAGTTTCTTCCTATTTCCCTTAATTCACTTGTGGCTATAAACAGACTTTTATTCCACAGGGATGTATTTAGACAAAGGCTCTAATGTTGCTGTTCTGTTTTCTGCCAGGCCAAGGTGACCAATAATAATGACAAGAATAAGACCTACACTGTGGTTTATGTACCAAAAGTTGCAGGACGTCATAAGGTGAGCACAAGCCTGGTTATTGTTACTGCAGTCTAATTTTTTTGTTTTTTGGAATGTTTGTTCAAGAGAATGTCTAGTTCAATGCTGTTGGGCCATTCCTATTTGCACTCTACACATCCTATGTGAAATAACCAGGGTGCCATCACCCTACATAACCTATTCTACCATATCTAAAGTTGGGACACTCTCTTTGATATTTCCCTGAAGAAGTGAAATTTGTAGCTAGTGTTAGTGGCAAATAGCTCTGAAGTCTCAGGTCCATCTTGTACAACTCTGAATATCTTTAATCTTAATCCTTAAATGTAAAGACTAGAAAATGAAGCTTTGTCCAAATCAGTGGTGGTAGCTTGTAATTTGGGAGGTGAGCTGAACCTGTGCTTCAAGAAATTAAAATCCTGGAAAATAAGTCCATACCTTACTAGTGTGGGGCCTATAATGTTATAATGGCTGATAGTACGTGGATGATCATCTGAAATGGTGTCTCTCTCCAGATTATAGTTTTATTTGCTGGACAACATATATCAAAGAGTCCCTTTGAAGTCAACATTGACAAGGCCCAAGGTGATGCCAGCAAAGTTACTGCACGAGGACCTGGCTTGGAATCTACAGGAAACATTGCCAATAAGCCAACCTACTTTGATATCTATACTGCAGGTATACTTTTTGGGATCTGGCTGGGAAAGGAAAGAAAGTGCCCATAGCTACAAATGGATCTTCAAAATACTGCTGCTTTATTGTAAAATGGGAATTTTACATGAGAATACATATAGGGTAATTGAGCAAATATAGCTCAACTATTTGAAGGCATATAGCTCACTGCCAGAGGTTTTGGATATTCTCTGACTCTTATTGAAATGGATCAGCTTTAAAGCTCACTTAGAGCACACTCTGAACAAATGCTTAACAACTCGCAGGATGCACCTTCCCTAGAAGGTAGCTTGCAGATAAATTTTAGGGATATGTTTTGCAGCAAAGCAATATTCTAACTATTACATTTCTTCACCACTGTCAGTTTATGACAGGTCTCTAGTAACTTCTTTCCTTGTACTGAACTTTAAAACTAAGTTCAGCTATAAAACAAAGTTTGGTCCAAGTGCCTGTCTTGAGATCCTCTTGAAATCCACTGAAGGCATTAAGTGCTTGAAGAATGAAAGCTTGCTGTGTAGATGAACTTCCGTTTTCCTTTCTGTAAAAGGTGCTGGAGTTGGCAATGTTTCAGTGGTGATCGTGGACCCTCAAGGTAGTACCAGCACTGACTTAACAATTGAAGACAAGGGAAACAACAGTTATCGGTGCAGCTACAGACCTGTGCAAGCAGGGCAACACTCTATCCAGATTGTATTTGCTGAATCGCCAATACCCAAGAGCCCGTATTTGGTCTTTGTAGGTGAAGGTAAGTAACACTTTTTTCAGCTGAATTGCCTCTACATTTGCAGCAAGTACCCTTCTTTTTAATCAGGCAAACTGAGTTGGATGCTGATTTTACACTGGTTTTAAAGCCTCTTTAGCTGTAATAAAGCACTTTAACATCTTGTAGGAAAATTACATTCCTCTCCAAGAGGAAGAGATTAGTCAGTAGTGAGACTGTATGGGTCTTCAAGTTGCAGAAGAATCTGGGTGGCCCAGTGTGCAAATTTTGTTGTCCAGGTAGTATCCAAGTCCAGCAAGCGATTGCAGGAAGGAAAGCTAAAGATTGCCCTTATTGGAAGGGCAGATGGAATATGGTGTATTTTTGTTTGCTACAGTTGAACAGGGTGTCTGGTTTTCTTAATGTATAATCCAGAGAAGGTACTTTGGCTGATAACTGGTTTGAAGGGAAAATCTTAAGGGAAGGTTGGATAAGGTGAGTGTGTCCCCAGTGGATCGTAACAAGATTTGGTTTTTTTGACAGAGGTGGGGGTGGGGTGGATTTTGTCCATTCAACAGCCATCCTGACATCTGTGGGAGAAACAAGACCTAATAGGCACTTTTGTAAAAGCCTTCCATTTTTAGGATAGATGTGTACATGGAGGGTTGAGTCAGTCATTGAATATCTTCAGTCAAGTCTAATTCCAAGTTGAAGGGAGTCTTGGGTTTTAAAGATGGTGTGGTTGAGGCCACAATCTAGCTGCCCTCTAGTGAGGGAGCAGGCTTGAGGTGCCAAATGGTACGCCAGCTCCTTGTTGCTATGCTTTAGGTTTTTAGTTTGAAAGTAGTTTAGGAAGATATTTCATGGTTATGAACACCTGAAGTGCTACTCCAATATGTTTTCGTATCAAAAGTAAAAACATCAAATCACATCTGTTGCAGTGGCATGAAGTTTGTTTGTAATTGGAATTGTAAAGCTAATGTAAATAACTGTGGCTAAGACTATTGGAATGTAGAAGGTTCTAATACAATCCCACACTTAATAACATGACTTTTTTAATTGTCCCCTCTATCTAGCTACTCTAAGGATAGATAAATGCTGGTGATGGCCACATCTGGCAAATAAGTAGAAAGTAACTCCTGTTGAAGTTTTGATTTAAATCTCTATTTAAAATGTAGCAGAAACTTCTGAATCTGTTCTTAAAACCTTGTCCAAATCTAGTTTCTAAAGCTTAAAATGCACTGAACTGCAAAAACTTTTTTAATCTGCTCCTTCTCTACTCAACACCCCTGTTTTTGCCTAATATCTTTTTGGGACCAAGTTCTTAAGAACAGTAGAGTTCCTTCAACTAATATTGGGAGGGTGGTAAGAAAGTGGTCTTTCAAAGGGAGGATCACATCTGAAGAATGAGATGCATTTAATAACTACTAGGTAGGCAACTTAATTGAGGTGTTTAATTAGTGGTACACTGGTCAAACTTTCTTTCAGACATTGAATCATGCTTTTGGCTTCCAGGTATTGATTTCTAACTTTTTTGCACTGAATATCTCATCTCTTCCTGCTGCTGCTTCCCCACACCTCCAACTAGGGAAAACCACTTTGGCTAGAACAATGATGGAATGTTGTCTTTCCTATGTAATGCTAGTGTTTAATCGGACCTCTTTGAGCTCAGTGGCCACTTTTTTGTACATGTAGTGGTGTGTGAACAAGGCTGTTCAGGTTTCAAGGTCCAAAGCAAACCTTTTTTGTTATTAGACAAAAGGCTGCCTCTACACTGGCGAGACCAAGTGTAGACTTGGACCATTTTATAGAGCGTCTGCACTCTGTACATGATGACAAATGACACCACCTTCCAGTCGCAAACCACTTTTAACTCCCCCTTCCCACTCCCTGGGTGACATGTCTATCCTGGGCCACCTCCAATGCTGCACACAAACTGGAGGAACAACATCTTGTATTCCATCTCGGGAGCTGCCAGCCTGATGGCCTAAACAGAATTCCCAAGATTTAAAATTTTTCCCCCAAACTCAAACTCAGCCTCATCCCATGTCAACCCTCCCTTTTCATCCCTGCCTCCTGGACCTGTCACAACCTGTCCATCTTCTCTCCCACTTATCAGGCCCCCAACTCCCTCCCTGAATTTGCCTATCCCATCCCCCAGCCCCAACCCTCCTCTATTTCCCAGCTCTTTCCCCCTCCCCACTTCTGAAGGGTCCCAACCCAAAATGTCAACTTTCCTGCTCCTCTGCCTGGCCTGCAGTGTTCCTCCAGCTCCACAAGTCTCTGACTCCAGCATCTGCAGTTCTTGCTGATGTTAGGTTTTATTTTGAACTGTCCTTCCTGTTAACAGCATTAGTTGTTTAATAGCACTAAGTTAGTGACTTTCTCCATGGGATTTTCATTCAATCTGTGCTTTCTCCTTTTTTGCATTTTTATCATTGCTGTACAAGGCAGAAATTACAAATTTTCATTCCAGCTTGTAACCCCAATGCCTGTCGTGCAACTGGGCGAGGCCTACAACCTAAAGGACTGAGAATTCGTGAAGTTGCAGACTTTAAGGTTCATACCAAAGGGGCTGGAAGTGGTGACCTGAAAGTGACAGTGAAGGGACCAAGTAAGTTGCTTTTGACCAAAGGACTTGATGACCTATTTAATACTTATTTGTACAGCTCCAAACTTGGGTGAGCATGCCATGAT
This sequence comes from Rhincodon typus, assembly GCF_021869965.1. Classification (NCBI taxonomy): domain Eukaryota; kingdom Metazoa; phylum Chordata; class Chondrichthyes; order Orectolobiformes; family Rhincodontidae; genus Rhincodon; species Rhincodon typus. Next base: position 30,446,704 of record NC_063347.1, read on the forward strand.
CTAAATCTAAGATACAGATTTTCATTGATCTAGGTTTGCTGCTTTTCTTTTCTTTGATTAAAATTTTAGAATAGTAAAAATTCTCATGTTTAATCCTGTACAGAGTTTTGTCACATTCTGACTTGCTACAAGTCTGCAAAATCTACTGTCTAAATTTTCCAGTTAGTAAAGTGCTCTATACTAACAACCACTGGTACTAAATCTCTCTTGGACTTAGATGTTGCTTTGAAAATGCTTGGGCCCTGATTATGACCATGTCACTGCTTTCCATTTTAGCTGTGAAATAGGCCCTAATCAAGTCTCAATTGCAGCATCTAATGGTATGTGTAGCTCGTCTGTACTTAATACAGTAAGATACTGTACTAGTACTGATTTTTTTGCAAATAATTTGAACCAAAATGTTGTGGTCTTGCTTTCTGGAAACTAGTTGTTAATTTTTTTGTGAAATGCACTATTCAACAATAAGTTCGTTCCTATTGGATGTTGACTTGTGCTGCCAGACACTACATGGTTTTCCAGTCTATCTTCAACTATTACTAATCACTTTAGTGATTTAATAGGTGGGCTTTTTTAATGTTTTCATGTCCCCAACATGCTCAAATGAATTTGAGCAATAAACAACCTCGCTGTATATCTGTTTGGTTTTTTCAGACAACTGGTTGGAGGGTCTCGCAACAATTTTTAACATTGGTTAGTGCATACTCAGCTTTCATAGTCTGACTCTGGTTAATCTATCCAATTAACAGAAGGTTTGGAGCAGCCTGTGAAGCAGAGAGACCTTCTGGATGGAGGGGATGCCTTCTCTTATGAGTACTATCCTGTTACACCTGGGAAACACATTGTCACCATCACGTGGGGGGGACATAACATCCCGAGGAGGTAAGTACAGAAATTCTTTTGCTTTCATGACCTTGATGTCTCAGTCTGACCTACAGACCTATTAAGACTGAGTCTGCAAGCTTCTCTCTTTCAATCTAAATGTTGTCATCTGCTGTAACTATCTCTTTAAGACAATGCCAGTGCCTTCATGCCACTCCACCCTACTTTTGTGGCTGATAATTTCTGTTGGCATACAACACTTTTTAGGACCACAGCAAACCGTTCAACAGGTTGAAACAAAAAGCACACTTCCTCTGTTCATGCCCCACTTTTCCATCCATGCACTAACTTTTTGTACCCCTATGCATGCCATCTAACAAATTCCGTGTCCTTTCCCTTCAAACTGGAGCTTAAAATTTCAGCCTTTAACTTTTCTTTTTTTAAGAACAGAACTATTTGCAACAAATGCAAGTGTTTCTCATCCTAAAATGATTGACTTTAGAGTTGGTGTTCTCAGCTGGTATAACCAACTGCAAAGTGCAAATAACTGCACAATCTTCAGCCTTTTTACAGCACTAAAGACATTATACAAAACATTGTATTTTCTCAATTTCCTGTTTGCTTTCATGAGTGGCACTAAATCCTAGCACACTTAACAGAGCATTCTTAGCCCATTGGTCTTAAAACCATTAAGATGTAGGAGTAGAAGCAAGCTATTCAGCCCATCGGGTCTGATCTACCACTCGGATTATGCTGATTTGACAATCCTCTATTCCACTTTCCTAGCTTTCCCCATAAGCAAAGAAAGGGTTAACAATCTCTCGACCTTGAATGTATCTGAGGCTGGGTGGTTAAAGAAATCAGCAGACTGGCTGGCCTGGAGGAATTCTGCCTGCTTTTTGTTTCTGACCATGAGATTGTCCTTTGGCCCTAGACCCTTGAGGGGAAAAAAAATTCACATCTACCCTTGTGTTCAATATGTCAACCATATTCTAAGTTCCAATGAGTACAGTCCCAACCTCCTAAACCTTGCGACAGTCCCTCTATGCTTGGTATCAGCCTTCTCTGGACTGCCTCAAATTCCAGTACAGCTACCCTTTTTTAATTGGAAATAAGGTGTCCAAAACACTAGCTTTCCAGCTGTGGTTCTGCTGTATGTTACATAGTTTAAGCAGACTTTCCTGTTTTCATACTTTTTTTTTGGGGTAAACAAAAGCCAGCATTCCACTTGCCTGCCTTCCTACTTGCTGAACTTGGCTGCTAGCTTCTTCTTTCATTTAGACAAGGATTTCCCAAATCCCTCCAGTAGCTTTCTGCAATCTTTCTCCACTTGTGTAATCAGCTCTTCCTGTTGCTGCCAAAAATGCATAACCTCACTGAGTCTTCTCCCAGTTGTCTATAATCCCTGTATAGACTGCCATCTTCCCACCTAGTTTCGCACTCCCATCCTATCACTAAAATATAAACTGGTCCATGTGGCATTCTACGAGTTAGAGTAGCCACTTAGGAAAATATTCCTTGTCATTCAATGCCAGTTCAGACTAGAATTTTGCAATCCATGTCTTAGCCTGAATATGCTGAACTTTTTTTCTTTAGCCCCTTTGAAATTCAGATTGGACCTGAAGCAGGTCCTCAAAAAATACGTGCCTGGGGTCCTGGCCTTGATGGAGGAGTGGTTGGAAAGTCAGCAGACTTTGTAGTAGAAACCATTGGAACAGATGTTGGGGTGTTAGGTAAGGCTTGCTTCTGTTTGTCTGGTTTTGTCTTTGGGCAAAAGGTTTTGACTTTAAATGCTAGATTAGACAGTACCTCCTGACCTCTGATGGATTAACTTGCTCCAGAAATTTTACAGAAAAGTCATGTTAAATTGCTAACTACAAACTGTTTCATGCTTGTCAAATACTTTTTTACTCTTTGCCTTTTTAAAAAGGCACATGGACATTTGTTGCTGAGGTGGTACAAAAATGACTTGGCTTCCTTTTTAAAACCAGAATATCCTAAGTTGATTGAAACAGGTATAGCTCACTTGTAGATGATGAAGCAAATTTTTAACACTTTTTTTTGTTTTGACATGAAAGAAAGTAATTGAATTCTAAAGCAAGTAACAGTTTTTGAAATTGGAAACTTTAAACCTGAAAAGGTTGGAAGGTTTTAATGCTAACATTATTTCATAGGTTTTGCAGTAGAGGGTCCCTCTCAAGCAAAGATTGAATGTGACGATAAAAGTGATGGATCCTGTGATGTACGCTACTGGCCAACTGAGCCTGGTGAATATGCAGTGCATGTGTTGTGTGATGATGAGGACATTGTGGATAGTCCCTTCATGGCCACCATTCAACCTGCATCCAGTTCCTTCTATCCTGATCGGGTAAGTGCCAGTCAAGGCAGCCCCTTGAGCCTTCAACTCCTCCTGTTTTTGATGGGTTGTAATGTCAGATCCAGTTTGTGCTTTGCAAACTCCTGTCTAGCACCAGCTGCTAATATCTCGAGTGGGATGAGTTTGGGCAATCTCTACCCTTCACTGTATGCTTCTGATCCTGACAGTGTTCAAAGCTGCCTTGAATAAACCTTCACCACTTTTGGCTGCTCTCCAAACCATGGACTGTACCCAGAATGCTTTCTTGCCTTCAGTGCTTTGAAGACATGCCTAAAGTGTTTCCACTATCTTGACCCTCCTACAACTAGGGCAGTAGAGCAAATGCCTTAGTCAGGCACCTGTAAGTAAAAGGATGCAAGACTGGCCCAGTGTGTTGGCTTGGGTGAGGATACTGCTGTTGGTCTGCCGCTGGACTGAACAATCTTGTGGGCAAGGAGGGAAACATCACTCCCTGGTATTTCAGTACTTCATTGCTTTTATGCCTGCTATAAAGTGGTAAAGCCACTTTCAAAAAGGAGAAAAATATCAAATTTCAGGTATTTTGAACTCCATGCAGGTGACATGTGTTCACTTGAACTGAGCTCCAGGTTATTGTCAGCTCTGAAGCCTGAAAATTAATCTGCCACTTAACACTTTAATTCAGTAGTCTTCCAACTGCATCCAATGGCCTGACACCATGTCCATGCCATTAATGTAACATTAAACACTTGATCCTGGAGCTATGGACTAGTTTCCAGTTCTTAAATGCCTCATTGTGAAAGATAGACATGAATGATAATTCTCCATTCTCAATGTCAGATCAGACTTTTCAGTTGATAGGCATATTTGAAAACACATCTGAAATTCAACCTGAACTTGGGCTGTAGTTTACTGGGCAGCTGTCAGCCCTGTGTTCCTAAAATACTTTGGAGATTTGCTTACCTAAAGCAGGTAACAAATACTGCATCTGTTGTGAATTTTACAAGTTGTTTGTGTGAGCACTGACACTTCCAAGATGGCTTGTAATATTTAAGGACGTTCGTGTGATCATCTTTTTTACCTTTTTTAAACCCAACTTCATTAACCATCCTAGCCAACTGCTTAGGCAAGTATTTGTATCCTGGTTGTAATTGGTCTAGTCAAAGTCAATTTTTAAATAGCCTAAGTATGGAGCTGGAGCAACACCACAACAGGCCAGGCAGCATCAGAGGAGCAGGAAAGTTGATGTTTTGGGTCAGGACCCTTCAAAAATAGCTTAACTATTTAGGTTAAAGCCCTCCTTTTTGGTGTTCCACAACTTTGGGTAAATTTTTTTGGCTCTTTCTCCAGTCAACTGAAATTGTGCTGTTGAGGTGGGGTAGGGCATGAAATTGGTACTTCACTGCTATTTTACAATTCACCAGGTTTGCAGAGATTTTCAGATGTCAGAAAATTGCTTTATTTTAAGTGCAAATGTTAGTGTCTGACATAATTACATGGTTCTACCAACTATGGCATTTGTTAATGTTGCTTAAAATCTGTTTGGTTCAATCATTGCAACTTAAGGTTGGTTCCTTGCTTTGCTCCATATTTGTGCCATGATCCGTCTTAGACAGGGAGGATGCCCATGTTCTTAGTTTATTGCCTAGTTAAGTAGTTGTACCAATCCCTCAAAGGGGAGACTACCTTTTATGGACTTTGCTTTGATAGTAGTGAGTGTCTAAGTCTAGCAAGACCTAGACAATAAGACTTGAACTGAAGTGTTGTAATGTTTTCATAACCCACAAGTGTCAGGCAATGCCAATCTCCAATAAGAGAATCTAACCATAGCTCCTTGATGCTGCACAAGCACAACCTGCAACAGAACTGGGCTAACCATATAAATACTCTTGCCTCTGACCTGCCTTGTAGTCAGACTGTAAGTTATGACTGAGTCTGTCCCTGGCATAAGTCAGTGTGGGGTACCCTGACCTGTCTGGATGAAATGAGCTTCAGCACTCAAAGCCTGACAATTTTTTTTTAAAAGCACAGCAGCCAGCTTGATAGGTACCACATCTGCACACCTTCAGTCCCTCCCCAGTAACATCTGGTACATGCTGCCTCTATCTTTTAGACAGTAGCAGCAGAAATTCACCTAAGATCCTTGGGCACCATCTTTCTAAACCCATGACCACTTCAATCTAGAAGGACAAGAGCAGTGGATACACAGAGCACCAACATCTGCAAGTTCCACTGTAAGCCATTTGCTATCCTGACTTGGAAATACGTTGCCATTCTTCAGTTGAAATCCTGGAACAGTATTGAGTCTACTTAGAGCAAATGAATTACATGAAGGCCCTTGCCACTACCTTCAGGTCACCTGGTGATCAGCAATAAGTGATGCCCACACCCATGATGAATAAAACAAACATGCTATGGCTTTAATTGCTTTAAAATTTTACCAATTTGAGTCACTAGTAAAACTGAATGCTGGGGAATGGTCAAAGTTGCTAGATTTCTCCCATGGCATCACTTGGTTTGCTAGTAGGAATGTTCTGCCTACTTTCCATGTATAACCTAATGTCTTGCTGTAGCCTGTTTGGGTTTTTCTCTTATGGATCCTTAACTTGCAATTATCAGGGCTGTCTTTGATCTTTCTATTATGTGATTGAACATTTTAGAATGTCTAAGTTTTCTATGCAAAATAACAAAGGCCAAATGTCAAATACCAAGTTGGGTATAAACAAAAGATCAGACTCCAACTCTAGCCAGAGTAACTTGAATGAGTGATCCTGAATGAGATGAACATTAGGTGTCTTTGACAGCAGAGATACCAGTTATGAAGAACATACTGTCATAATTTCTGTCTATAACTGAGCAACACCATATAGTCTGCATAATGGTACAACCAGCAGAACAATTGCACTTAATCTGGTGTTTTCCTCCCCTCCAACAGGTAAAAGCCTATGGCCCTGGCTTGGAGAAAACTGGCTGCATTGTTCACAAACCAGCTGAATTCACAGTGGATGCTAAAGATGCTGGGAAGGCTCTGCTGAAAATATATGCACAAGTAAGGAAAGCCAGTAAAATGTAGCCTTTGCTTAGACTTTTGACTCTACCACCCTAGCTATTGTAGAAGCCATCTAGTGTACATATTTCCCAACACAATTTAAATTTTCAATTGTTAATGAAACAGTAATTGTGTTCAAATACTTGGGTGGCTGTTCTCTGGCAGTATTAGATAATTACCTCAGATTGTAATTGTGTGGAGGTTTGAAAAATATTAACTAAGAATCTCATCTACACCATATTTAGATGGTAGCTTTAAGTTTGCAATGTTAAGTGACTGCATTTTTTCTTTTGTAAAGATTCCATGTGACTTTATCTTTAATCTGTTCACAGGATGCAGAAGGCATTCCTATCAGTGTTCAAGTAAAGAGTAAAGGTGATGGAGTAACTGCATGCTCTTACACTCCTACCAAGCCAATCAAACACACCGTTGCAATTGCTTGGGGAGGAGTCAATGTCTCTAACAGTCCATTTAGAGTAAGTGACCTATCATTCCATCCATATTTTATTCCACTAATCTTGTTCTAATGGCTTTTTGCAAAGCAACATGCTAACTTTAATGTTGTTCAGCTAACCAAGATTGTAACTTCTAACTTTAAATATGGCTTCAAGGCATAATGTCCTATTTCATTGTCAGTAACTAACACTGACTTAATTTTTAATGAAGGCCAGTGTTGTAATTAAAATTTAAATTCCTAATGAGGTTTCAAGCACATGCTTTATGCTTAGCTTCTGTAAGAAATGGATTATGGGCCCTTTGGGATCAGTTGTGATTCTTGTACAGTTCAGTACACCATGTATATTTATCTAAGTTATGTGAAGCATAGTTGTTTAAACTGCTTAGCTGTTTTTAATTTTTTCTAAATGAACTTGTCGTTTTTTTTTTAGATTAATATTGGTCAGGGGAGTCATCCACAAAAGGTGAAAGTTTCAGGTCCTGGTGTTGAAAGAACTGGTTTGAAAGCTAATGAGCCTACTCACTTTACTGTGGATTGCACAGAAGCTGGGGAAGGTAAGGCTAAGGCATGGAGAATCAAAAGCTGTTCATTCCTTGTCTTCACTGACAATTTCCACACTTCTCTATTTATGGTCATACCATAAGGCTGGCTGACTTTTTAATAGATTTGTTCTTTAGTTTTGAACAGACCAGCATAGCGTTGACTGTTTTGATTTCTTAAAGTTTGACATTTTTCCTGAAGTTTTATTGACAGATTCTAAAGGTAGTAATTGGAGAACAGGATACCTGATCAGCAAATGATCTAAACTTCTGGCATTATCTAGAACAGTGCTTGATGCTTGTTTTGTCAAATTCTGAACAGTGGTCAAGCAAAGTCTTGACTCCCCCAGAGTCCATGAAACTTGAGCCCACCTCTCCTGGTCCAGAAGTAGGGACATGACCAATGTGGCATGAGCCCTTTGGATATCCAGTTTAGAGTCCATGTTGGCCTTTGTCAGGATGGCAGTAGGAAACAGTTTTTGATTTTTTTTTTTTCCCCATATTGAAGAGAAATGAAAATGGGCTTTGAACCGAACTGCTGTTCACTCCTTTTGAATGGCTCTCACCAAGGATAAGTTGAGCTCTGCCACAGTACTAACCAAGGTAGAGGCATAGTTTATACTGTGCTATTCCATACAAGTTTGGCCTTCTGCATTCTACAGTGTTGCTAGGATACAATACAATTTGCATTTTTCTTTGCAGTGATGAAAGGGTTAAGAAGAAAACTGGGTCAGTCTAAACAGTTTACAGATTTCTTCTAGTGAAGACCAATCTCTTTTTTTTTTTTCAGGTGACGTCAGTGTTGGCATAAAATGTGATGCTCATGTAATCAGTGACTCTGAGGAGGATATTGAATTTGACATTATTACCAATCCCAATGATACTTTCACTGTGAAATATACACCACCAGCTGCTGGACGTTACACCATTAAAGTGTTGTTTGCTGGTCAGGTTTGTACCCCATGTAACCGAAGCTGCTCTGCATTTCAAAGTTTGGTTCTTGCAGCTTATGATCCGAATCTATCTCTTTTTTTAAAAACAGGAAATTCCGGTTGGTTCTTTCAGAGTTAAAGTGGATCCATCACATGATGCCAGCAAAGTTAAGGCTGATGGTCCAGGCTTAAACAAAACTGGTAAGAGTCAAACCCACAAGATTTTGAGGTACTTCTTTCTGCTATACACTTGTACTGCAGATGATCAAATGGTGTGATGAACTTGGATTAATGTTTTCCAGCATTCACAGCTACTGCAGTGATCTAGATACCACTTATTACATACTGCTCCATCAAGCACTCAATATTCAAGTAAACATGGTACAACATAGAGACAACTTATCCAATGAAACCAGTATTGATGCAGGTTTTTGAAGCCACTTGTTTTTTGAGATCCAACAAAACTTTGGTTTGAGTACAGAGATAGTAGGAACTGCAGATGCTGGAGAATCTGAGATAACCAGGTGTAGAGCTGGATGAACACAGCAGGCCAAGCAGCATCAGAAGAGCAGGAAAGCTGTTTCGGGCCTAGATCCTCATTCGGAAAAATGAGTCTGTACCATTTGTTGTTGAGCTGTTCCATGAATTGAGCTCCAACATTCCAGCCTGATTTTTGTCAGCTGCAAACTCCCACTTGAGATATTTCTAGAACAAATGAGATTCCAGGTTTTTGTCTAATGTATTTTCACAGCTAAGGAGAGTTCAGTACCCCACAAACTTCACTTAGTTCCACAGTAGTCTCTACAACTCCAGCAAAGCTGTATCCCTTGAACACTATTAAATTTGCCCCCTTTACAAGTTGCAGTCCTAGAAATTAGGCAGTTTTTGTTGAGCTGAGGGTGGTTCTGTAATGTGGTGAAAGACTGGTAGAAAAATGTACACAAATGCAGTATGGCTATTTTGTAAATGCATGACTTGATTGTTCAAAATGTACAGCTCTGTACATCCTGTCCTCGAGTAACAACTTTTTTTAATCTCAAAAGACTCGACCATATGGTTCCCTTGTGTTTCAATAGTGGTGTTCTGTTCAATACACCACCCCCCTACCCCTGTATATACCCATGGTGCTCGTTCCTTTTTATTGACAACCTTTTTTTCATGCATAGTTCTTGTGGGAGAAAGCTAACCTGTGCCAAAAGGCTGTCTGCTTTTGGTTTGCCTGGTGCATTTTTGTGTGGACAGATTATTTTTATAATGTAATGCCTACTGAAGCCTCAATTTATGCTAAGATCCCAGCAGGGAGGCAATTGTAAATCAATCTACTTGTAGCAAAATAGGTTGGTATTTGTTTTTTTTGCCAGGCTATGGTGCATACTGCTCTGAACTCCAAATATGTCCCTCCTAAGGAAAGTCCATACCAGTCAATGGGAAATTCTCTCTGGCCTGCCCCCCCCCTCCCTCTGGTCCACCCCCCCCCCCCTCTGGCCGGCCCGCCCCCCCCGGCCCAGATGCTCCCATATCAACAGGAAACATCCTCTCCACACTTGACTCCTCCAAGCCTTGTGTTTCAATCAAGCCACATCCAACTCTAAGCTCTAGATACAAACCTCGACAACCCATTCCAGGTGTTAATCTCATAGACCTTTGCCTCCAATGCATTTGCATCATTAATGTTAACAATACTGGACATACTACACCCTTTTACAAGTAACTTTTTTTTTGGCAAACTGCTTTGTATTTCAGTGCAATAGGTGAGATTTTTGGATGTTCTATTCTCTAACTGGTTTGAGGATAATGTTATCTTAGTTCAGTAAGATTTGCAAAACTCTCCAATGGTCAGATCAGAATTTTGTCATGTTTACAAAGTTTATGGATGATTAAAATGCCCACTTATGAACTGACGAAACATAGAATTCCAATAGAATTTGGTTAAGTTGGCAGAAGTGTGAACAAGAAGCAAATGAAGCTTACTCTGGAGAAATGTTAAATCTTCTTGGATAGGAAGAACATGGAAAGACAAAACTGGGTACAGTTCTGAAGTGAGTGCAAGAATAGGAGGACCTGAGTACATCTAATGAAATGTACAGTATGCCAGGCTTTCTTGGGCTGGTCACAAAATTACTGGAATACTATTTTAGACACAACAGGAAGAATGAAGTTATTAGTACAGAAGGTTCATGATTTTCCAAGGTGATAGTTAAAGGCCATTGGAGAAGTGGAAGCCTGCCTTTTTAGAAAAGTGCAGAGGAGATTTTTACATGTATTTATGTTTCAGGGTCTGTAGAATAAAATGGGTGGGGGTAACATTCCAACTTGAGGATCAAGAAATGAGGGCACCAAACTAAAATTTCAGCTTTTTTCTCTGAAGAGCTGAATGGTTAAGGTGTGCAATATGCTCCCTGAAAGATATGGTGCATTCAAAAAGGTAAAAGGAGGAATGTGCAAGGTTGTGGGGAAAATGACATTCTGAGACTCTTGCTCTGGAACCTGTGCAGACATGGGGTAAATGGCCTCTTGCAATCTAACAGGACTGATTTTTCTAAGCTAACACTTCTGTTTTAATGCTCACTTATTTCCATGTTCACTAGCAATCTCTCTGGCCATTCAAAGTCCAGGCTGGAGCACAGACTTGAGTAGCTCCCTCCCTTTGAGGGGAAAATAGTGACAAGTTTGTTTTCACAAAGTATTTTGCAATTGCATTTGAGGTAGTTGGCTAAAGGATGGGGATGGTTACAGCACACTTGACCAACCTTGGTTGTGGTGTCCTTTCACTATCGCAAGCAGTTAATGACTAGGGCAAGTATACTGTAGTGTTCTATATCTGAGTATGTTCTTTCAATGGACAGGAGTGGAACTTGGGAAACCCACACACTTCACAGTATATACAAAGGGGGCTGGGAAGGCTCCCCTTAATGTACGCTTCAGTGGGCCTGCAAAAGGAGATGCTGTCCGTGACTTCGAAATAATTGACAATTATGACTATTCTCAGACTGTGAAGTATACACCAATACAGCAGGTGGGTGCTTATTTACCTTTTGAACTTAGGCAGGACTTTGCCATCATTTTCTAATGTGAAAAGAGCTTTATCAAAGACAACTGCCATGTCTTGTTTGGTAAAGTGAATAAAATGCTATTCTAATGTGTTTGCAGGGTAATATGGGAATCGTTGTAACCTATGGTGGTGACCCAATTCCGAAGAGCCCTTTCAACATTGATGTAGCATATCCACTAGACATGAGCAAGGTCATGGTTAATGGTCTTGAAAACAGTATGTGCATATCTTACTTTGTTCTCCAAAGGATGTGTTCACACTTGTTGACTTTGATTAAAACTCTGTGTAGTAGTGAACATTGCAGGTTCAGTACTAAACACTTCACAGTCTGAGTGTTACATATTAAATGGAATGGTTATCTCACTGGACTGGTTTGTACAAGTTCAATTCTGGTACAGCCTGCGGTTACTAAGAGGATCCTGCCTTTTTGATCTTGCCAGTCATGTCAATGCCTCTGGTACACCTTAAGATATCGGAGGCTGTGTAAGTCTGATTTGTAATGAATAGTTTTTATTGCTTATCAATTGTCTTTAAATGTTAACTTAATTTGCCTTGTTTCTCTATCAATTTACATGGATGCAGTGCTAATTTCTATAACATTGTCAGTCAGTATTTTCTCCTACACCTTCTGATATATTTGCTCTTCTCTGAAGAATGGTGTACTAGATGTTTGCTAAGTTATTTCTAATAACTGAACTTATTTGTTTGGATTGCTATTGAAATTAATCTTGTTTCCATTATTAGGAACAGAAGTTGGGAAAGATCAGCAATTCACCATAAACACGAAGGGAGCAGGAGGGCAGGGCAACGTGGATGTGAAGATCTCTAGCCCTTCACAGAAACCTGTGCCTTGTGTAGTGGAGCCAGTTAGCAGTAAGGATGCTTGTGTTGTGAAGTACATACCCAAGGAAGAAGGTCTTTACACAGTAGATGTGATGTATGACCAGAATCCAGTTGTAGGTAGCCCATTCACTGTGGATGCTGCACTGCCTCCAGATCCTTCCAAGGTAAGTGGTCAAATCCACAGACTTTTTTCTTTTTGGGCTCTGGTACCTTTTTTTGTACCTGCCCTGTTCTGGTGTCTTTGCTATACAAACTGAGCTGAAGGACTGAGCATAGTTCAAGGTAGTCATAATTTCTCTTTGCTAACTGTGTAAAAGCACATGAAAGTTCAGTGTTATTAGCAGCATAGTTTATTAACTTCCTCACTTGCAGATAAAACAGCAAGTGCTCTCATATTAGAATATAGTTACTTTAAAAATTCTCTTTCCTGGTAGAAATGGATTTTTAACTGTTGAGATTACTTTGCTAAGAAATCTAGGCAGGCTCAACCAGGGTTTGAACCTGTGAAAGGTGGATATCTTCAATTTTGTGGCTGCATTTGGCTTTGCGTAGTCTTTTCATGAACGTAGCCATTGCATGGAGGTGTATTCCTCTAGTCAGGAGCCTAAAGTTGGGGAAGAGGAGGAAATGTCAGCTCATACAGAGCTCATCACTCACTGGTGTGTACAAGTGGGGGCAGGTTTGGAAGTGGCTCTGGTTCTCATGCCCCTCACCCTGGACATGGCATGCAGATGGGCTGTTTCTTGGCAGGCTTGTCAGTGCAGCCTCTTCTCCTGTGCCCTGGCTACACTTTGTGCACAGAGCCCATAGGATCATATGTGAAAAAATGCAGTGTTGCAGTTGCTTTGGGCAAAAGCTACAATGATGCACAGCAGTACATAAATTGTTCTCTAACTTGAACAGCATGAGTCAGTAGGTGACAATGAGCAATGATTTTCCTCTGAAAAGCCTCTAGTTGACAAAATTGAAAACCGTTGTACAGTCAAGACTATTGAAAAATATACTTCCAAAAGTGTAATGAGAGGAAGAAATTGAACAATTTGTCATGTTATTTGCAGATTTTCTTTTTGGCTCTTAACTTCCTTCCACTCTAATAGTCAGCTGTGAAATGGAGTGTTGTCACAAGCAAGATGAACAAACTACTAGAGAAAGTCCATCTCAATTGGAGAACTAAAGCTTGAGCAGGTTCCTACACCAGGATGGAAAGATTGCCTACACTTTTTTTTCTTCAACCTTGCAGCTTCCGTAGAATAGTTTCCATGCCACCTATGTTTAGAGTCCAGACCTGAGAATAGTTCTGGCATGTTTTCCCCCTCTGCAGGAGAGGAGACACCAGCCTGAAAGGCAACCTGCTTCTGCCTTAATGGCTTGCTGAGGTCAGCTCAGTAGGTGCATCTCCCCAGAAGCAAACTAGACTTTGGTGTTTTAGTTAATGTGAACTCCTTGTATGCTTTCTCCCTGCTCCTTTCCTGGATGAATTGGAGGCCTCATCTGTGTAACCCTTTAAATGGAAAAAACAAACTCCAGACTTCTACTGAATTGAGCCCACACTTAGTGAACATGTTCCAAGCACACGAGCCTGGGGTTCTGGATTACTAGTCAGTGATGTTACCACTGCCAAAGGCTCCTCTACTTTAAAATTTGAGTTTTCACCACTCGGTAAAAATCACCAACTGGTTTATCTACAATGTGCTATTTCAACAAGTAGACTAGCAAACACCATACTAAGTATTTTTGCCATTTAAACTAGGAGCCATACACAAGTTTCACTTTCAGTTGAATAGGAGTTCAAGGTTCTTGAGGCTTACTCTTTGCAGTGCTTGAAGGTCAGGTCTGTTGGATGTTGCAGTCTGAAATAACATGCAAAGAAGCAGAATTGCTACGAACAACCAATTTGTGAAAATCCCTGTAACACGTGCAGTGATTCATGAAGTGCATCTCAAACCTGTTTTGGCTTTAATTTTGAGATATGGAGTACAGAAGCAAGTGGTTGGCTGAACCATGCTGTAAAACACCTCGGTTCTATTGTGATTTAGGGTTTCCAAATCCAGGCACTAGAAAAATGAAGGCCGAGGGTTCAAAAGACTTGCTACAGATGCCCTGCATGGACAAGAGATTACTAGGAAGCTGAGGTTCTCCTAGGTCAAGAAACCTGAGATTTGGTGGAGGTATATACAATTTAAAGGTTGGAGTAAATAGAAAGTGTTGTCTTCAACCTGAAGGATAAATCTGGCTCAGATTTAACTTGAATATCAGATTTTTAAAAGATCCAGAGAATTTGAAAACATTTGTTTGCTTGCATTGTCGTAGATGAGTTCAGATCAAGTTAAGTAAACTGAATAAATACTTGGCAAGAAGTGTTTTTGTTTTTTGGATTGTAGGGCTGGGTTCAGAGGCTGAGTGGCCTCCCTTTGTGCTGCAGTGGGCTATTTTTCAGTACCCAAAATGCACAGCAAACTAACTTAATGGGCAATGAAGGGGTGTTTGAGTCAATTAAAAATAACTTCCAGGACTTTCTTTTCTTGACAGGTAAAAGCTTATGGGCCAGGCCTGACAGGTGGCCTTGTTGGCAAATCAGCTGAATTTACTATTGATACTAAAGGAGCTGGAACTGGTGGGCTAGGCCTTACTGTAGAGGGCCCATGCGAAGCTAAGATTGAGTGCTCCGATAATGGGGATGGGACCTGTTCAGTCTCTTATTTACCAAACGAAGCTGGTGAATATCTTATCAATATCTTGTTTGAAGACACTCACATTCCAGGTTCTCCATTCAAAGCAGATGTCAAGTTGCCATTTGATCCTTCTCAAGTTGTTGCCTCGGGTCCTGGTTTGGAACGTGGCAAAGTTGGAGAGGCTGGACTCTTTACTGTTGACTGTTCCAAAGCTGGTCCTGGTGAACTGACTATAGAACCAGTATCAGATAAAGGTGTTAAAGCTGAAGCCCACATTCAGGATAATGGTGATGGCACTCACACTGTCAGCTACATTCCACTTCAACATGGTCCCCACACAATTGCACTGAAATATGGAGGGCAACCAGTGCCCAAGTTCCCAGCATGGGTACAAGTGGACCCAGCAATTGATACCAGTGATGTTAAAGTATATGGACCTGGAGTTGAAGGACGTGGTAAGTGTTTTACTTTCTCTACCCTCTTTATACTCAATGGTTAGGATTTGGTGACAGCACCACAGCTTGGGTTCGATGCCTGGTCAGGAAATGCAAGCTTTGCTCTGTTGATTTAATGTGGTGACAGCACTTCTGACTTTGTGGTGGCTCAGTGGTTAGCACTGCTCCCTCCCAGTGCTAGGCACCTGGGTTCAGTTTCACCCTCTAACTCTGTCTGTGGAGTTTGCACATCCTACCCATGTCTGTATTGGCTTCCTACCATGGTCCAAAGATGTGCATTTAGGTGGATTGGCCACACTAAATTGCCCATGGATGTTTAGGTTAGGTGGGTTATACATGGGAAATGCAGGGGTAGGGAAATGGGTCTGGATGGGATGCTCTTCAGAGGGGTGGTGTAACTTGTTGGGCTGAAAGGCCTGTTTGCACACTGTAGGGATTCTATGATCTTCTATGAAACAATAGAAAACACTGGGATATTCATAAAGCAATCAAGCAGAACTTGCTACACCAGCAGGTCCCACAAGCAGCTATAACATAGCTGGCTGATCTGTCTTCAGTGGTTAGTCAAGGTGACGGACTTTATTTCCTTGCTGCATGTTTGATTACCGTTTTGGATTTAAGATCCTTTTTGGAAAAGCAAATATACTTCAAAAGATGTTCAAGTTAGCAAGCTCTGCAGTAAAAATGGTTGCTTTTAATGCTGGCTGTAAAAATCATTGGAGCTGAGCATGCAAACATCCTTCTGAACCATGGTAACTAGTGAGGTAGGAATTTCCTCTCTCCTTTCATGAATGCATCTTGCATTTGACAACTGATTTTTATATACTACAAATTTCAACATGCCATGTGATCAGGATAAAACACCAATCTGCTTCTCCATGGTTTTCACAAGATTGGTAAAGCACTTCAAATAACAAGAATGCTATCTAATTTTCTTGCAAATTCAATCTTCCCTTTTTAAGGAAGTCTTTTAAAAAAAATCAAGCAATAAGCTGCTTAATTACAATTTTTGCAAAACTTGGTGTAGGAGTGGATTGACTTCTAGGGTCATACTGACAATTGTCAGTAGTTATGTTGAAAATATTTGAACAATAAAGACCAGTTTTAATAGTCTGTCCACGAGTCAATCAGGATGACTTCAGTGTTTGATTTTAGTGGTTAAAGGTTTGGGCATAAGGCAGGCTAGATGGCATCCTGCCAAGGCCTACAGTTACACTGGCTTTTAATTCTGATTTGTTCTAAAATAGGAATGATACTAGCTTTATCACCCGACCCATCTTTTTAATTAAAACTGGGCTCAGGGATCAATGATAGATCAAAACCTGGTGCACGTGCAAGTGTAGCTTAAACCAGTTTTTTAATTTGGCTGCAAACTGTAACCAAGGGGCATAAACTGTTGCTCAAAATGCAAGTAAGCAGACAATTTAAATGTGGTGGAATAGGTGTTGAATGAACAGTTTACCCAGTGAAGTGTCAGCATATCCAAAAGAACTTGCCTGCAAAAAAATTGGTATAACAAGGGACATTGTTTTAAGTAGAACTTGCTGGTACAGTGTTTCAGTTCTGATCCCTTCTTGCAAGGGGGCTGGGATACAGGTTTTTAGAAACCTGGTTTTAGAAACTAAACAGATCTTGCAATTTAAACTTCTTCAGCTTTTGAACTTCCTTTCACTAATGGGATTAAGGTAGAAATCAATTTAAAAATTGTTTGTGCACTGTGCTTGAGAGATTTGTACAAATCTCTCAATACTGAAATTTATCAAGGTTTCTAATTTCCATTATTTTAAGCATGTCAGCCTTTTTGTAGGCAAACCATGACTCAGTGGTTGGTAGACATCCTGTACCTTTAACTTTGCCAATATAATAGCTTATTTAGTGATTTACAACTGACCCTTGTGGGTCCTTTGTCCGTCCTTTCCTTTTTTTCAGAAAGGGAAAATTACTGCAGTCAAGGAAGAGAATACTTGCAACCTTTTCTAGGGAAACTGTAGGTGATCTTGATGCTCACTGATAAATGTGGAGCTGGAGGAGCACAGCAGGCCAGGCAGTAATTGGGAGCAGGAAAGAATTTCTGAAGGGTTTTGACTAGAAATGTAACTTTTCTGCTCCTCTGATACTGGCTGGCCTGCTGTGCTCCTCCAGCTCCCCACTGCTGACTACAGCATCGGCAGTTCTTGCTATCTCTTAATGCTCATTGCTTTTTTCACACAAATAGCTGATCTCCATCCCCAGCGAGATGGGAACTTGTCCATAATACCATGTTGTCCAACAATGGCTGATAAGCAACCATGGTAATGTTCAGAGATAACAAGGTGTAGAGCTGGATGAACGCAGCAGGCCAAGCAGCATCAGAGGAGCAGG
>NC_063347.1:30464617-30497755 GCF_021869965.1 Rhincodon typus
GTTCATCCAGCTCTACACCTTGTTATCTCATTCTCCAGCATCTGCAGTTCCTACTATTACGGTAATGTTCAATTTTTTTGTTTTCCTTTTTTGTCTCAAGTTTTCTGTCATTTATATTGCTTTTCTTTTTTTGTAGGAGTTTTCTGTGATGCCACAACTGACTTTACAGTTGATGCAAGCTCACTGACCAAAGTGGGAGGAAACCACATTAGAGCAAGCATCACAAATCCTTCAGGAGCTAGCACTGATTGTCTGATCAAGGATAACAGGAACGGAACATATGCAGTGGAATACACACCATATGAAAAGGGTATGATGGAAAGTCACTTGTGAGAAGGCATCATTAAATTTCCAATGGTGTCCTCTTTTTCTCTTTCAAAGCACCTAGATGTATAAATATCACTGACTTTTCTGCCTTGTCTGTTGAAGCATTTTGCCTCAATGAGGCAGAAAATTGATACTTCATTACACAAATGCAATGCTTTAGGACAAGTTGGGCAAAAGGATACATAGCACACCATTATTGTAGTAAAGGCTGTTACTGTGAGAACTCTGACCAGGGGCCTAAAAGTTCTGCTTTCAGAAATTGACTGCTGGAAACAATTTGATCCTAGTTTTAAATTTTGGTGCAAGCCATAGCTTATTTCAAAAGGTTTTGTACTTTGGCAGTTGCAAATTGATAAATTTAGTTTTGGGGCTGAGACAAGGTAAAGGTTCTAACCACCATAAGTATGAAAATTAGCTGTGTTTTTGTGCAGGTGTACACAGTGTTGATGTAACCTATGATGATGCACCAATTCTGAATACCCCATTCAAGGTAGGGGTCACAGAAGGATGTGACCCTACACGTGTCTCAGCAAGTGGACCTGGACTGCAGGAGGGCTTGACCAATAAAGTGAATAAATTCTCAGTAGTAACAAGGTAATAAACTTATTAGGTCTTGGAGATCGGTGTGCTCTTGGTACACGAACATTGCTAGATCACAATACAAGGAATTTCCCCACATTCCTGAACTATCTTGTTGGATGCACAATGAATAAAAGCAATATACCAGATCTGCAAGATCAAAATACTGGAGACTCTCCACAGGTCTAGTAGCATCTGTGGAGAGTCAACTTTTGAAGCTTGTCGTAGCTGAAGGGGAGGCTATTCTCGAGTTTCTTTTTTGTACTGGACTGAACATTTTAACTATTTGCCTGCCTTTCCTTTCCTTTCCTTTCTTTCTTTTTCTCTCCCATCCTACACTGATCTACATTCCCAATCCAAGTCTGCTGCCATCAAATGAAGAAAACTTAATCTATTTGTTTTATTGAACTCCTCCAATGGGCACTTCATTGTATAATCCCACTCCTTGGGTGTACATGTAAATTTATCAATATTTTACTTTGTAGACTACATTCTTAAACTGCTCTATGGCAGTGATGTTAATTTCAGTTTTAATGACACTTCAGTTTGCCTGTCTGCATGAGTTGTAATTTATTCTGCGTACCAGTTATGCTCTGATCTTTTTATTGTAGTTTGGTATTAATTCAAGTAGTCTCAAGACTTTGCTAGTAATGGACCTCTTTAACACAGGGGAGCAGGTACTGGTGGCCTTGGGATTACTGTTGAAGGACCTTCAGAAGCAAAGATCTCTTGCAAAGATAATAAAGATGGTAGCTGCAGTGTTGAATACACTCCATACACCCCTGGCGACTATGACTTGAATATTACCTATGGAGGACAGCACATACCTGGTAAAGCTAAGGATGATATGGTTATTGAATCTAGAACAAATCTATGCTTTTTTTTTTAACTATCTATTTCAACACCCCATTGTAGAGGGGACTTGGTTTTTTTGGCTGACTAGTTGTTCCAAAGATACACAATTGGTTGAATATAACTTATAAATATTTCTGGGATCTTGCCACTCTAGGTAATTTTTCAAATTAATTTCTGTGCCATGGAATGAAAAATTCTTTTGACTACCTAGATGAACTTACCATTTTGACACTCACTGCCACCCTATTCATGTAACTTGTTAGTTAGGCAATTCTGTTTGGACATGCATTTTACAGCAATATTCAGATTTATAGGTACAGCATTTTGTGCATTAATGTGCTTTCGTGTAATTGTCATGTTTAAACACTGTTAGACTAAAGTCTCTACTCGTATTTGAGCAAAACTGGAGTATGATTATCCAAAATTCAAAGCATTGTATCTTTTTGTAGGCAGCCCATTTAAGGTACCAGTCAAGGATATTGTGGATCCAGGCAAAGTGAAATGTAGTGGACCTGGGCTGAGTTCAGGAGTAAGAGCCAAAGTTCCACAATGTTTCACTGTGGATTGTAGCAAAGCTGGAAAAGCCCCTCTTCAAGTAGCTGTGTTGGGACCAAAAGGTAAGGTTATATTAGGCAATTTTCACTGGCTTTTTGATTCAAAAAGCCAGGTCACAGTTGCAGATGTATACAAATAATCTCTAGAAGAGCAGAAGATAAGGACTCTACGTATGAATGTAAAAAGCACATGGTACAGTTTGATCTGAGTACATGCCTGTGATTTTTAGCTGGGAGTGGAATTTCTTAATCAGGACACAGACTAAAAGTTTTTTTTTTTTGGACCCACTTGATGCCTAGGGAATGCAGTACTATTTTTGGTAAGGGTATCAGTTGTCACACTGTCAGCCACTATTCCAATTTGCTGCAAGTAAAAGTTTTCTGTTCTAGTTGGTGAGGCACTGCCCCAGTCATAGCGCAGTCCTCTGAAAACAATTACAGACTTCTTTAAAGGTGAGATCAAGAACGATGACAGTGAGACAGGTTTGGATTTGAGCTGCTTTATCTCAGCAAGGCAAGAAAGGTGGTGGGCATGTGACCAGGAACAGTTGTGCTGGTCCTGTCTGCTTTTAAGAGGCCAAGTAGAATTTGCTAGGCTTAATGCTTTAAGTAGAGTTTTAGCTCCATGTTGTCTCACTAACCCAGTTTTGTTGTGTTTAGTCATCTTTTGTTTTTTTTTAAATCTTACCTTCTATTTTAGCCCCCCCCAGGTTTTCTAAAACCCCTTTTTTTAAATGAAAACATTTTAATCAGTGCTAATTGCATGTCTTATCTTGACATTTTTACATGATGCAGTTTTAAAACTTAAATTTTATTAAATGCTGGACATGCTTCTGTAAAGAATCTCGAATGACTGATTACTTCACAGCTTCCATTAGTCATGATTCTCATCATTCCTGACAATGGTAGGAAATTCCCTCCAACGTTTTTTGCTCATTGAAAGTTTTTTCTTTTTGGTTTGGGTTTGCTTCTGGTTATCTTGAAATTTCCAGTCATAATGTTGGAGATCTTCTTAAATTTTTAAGAATTGCTTTTAATCTCAGAATTATGTTTCTATGATCTTGGCATGCTAACCCTCCAAAGCATGTAGCAAAGATTCCAATTAAATGGGATTCCTCTGCTTTGCTTTGCTTTGCTTTTTCTTGGATTTAACGTCAGAATTTCATACATGTACCATCTTTAACTCCAATTCCCAATGTGTTAATATTTTCAAATTAATTTTTTCAGCATCCAACATTTGAAATTTCTATTGTTGGAAATGGATTTTAACATGATTTCACAGCCAATATAACAAAACTACAACTTTTCAGTGTTACTCATGTCTGAAGCAAGCCTTCAAAAATGCATAACTTTTTGAGTAGTCCTGGAATTTTAATATTCACTAATTTAGTGAACAATTTTCAATTAACTGACTACCCAGGCTCCAACAAATTTTTATCACTGACTTTTGGATGACTTATTGTTAAATGCACTAAAACTTTGTAAAATGTTTATTGACTCTGCAGGTTTTGTTCCATTCTGCAACGCTAGGTACTAATTTAAGGCAGTGTACTGTTTAAAACACAGCTAATCAGCTTTGGCTGCACCCTGACTACTTGAATTAATGAAAACATGATTATCTTTTTGCTTTTAGTTTTTGACTGATTTTTCTCTTGTCTCTTCCCCCTCCTCCAGGCCTAATTGAGCCTGCTGAAGTCATTGATAACGGTGATGGCACTCACACAGTCACCTACACCCCTTCACTTGAAGGGCTATATTCTGTTTCTGTGCAGTACGGAGATGAAGACATACCTCGCAGGTAACAAACTTAACTTGGATGAACGAAGCAGAATTTTTTTTGCTGTTCATCTTCTACAGAACTTTTTGTTATCGTCAAACTAAAGATAAAGAATAAAACCATTCTCTTTATGTACTGTCTGACTTAAACAATTTAAATGTAAAGGGTTTCCTGGCTTAGGTTCATTCTACAAATAGTTTTTCTCTACTTGCAAGGCAGATTACTGTCAAGTTAAGCTGTGCTATCAAATACCTCCCCAGATGAAACCCAATTGCACCTGATTTGGGCCATGTTTTGATGCCAGTAATAGGATTTAAATTATTTAAATTTAATAGGATGCTAAGATATTGTAATTGAAGTTTAGCTTTTAACTTGCATCTTTTGGTAATGACATTAATGTAAAATTGTCCTCAACACTTACCTGTGTCTCAGGAGTAATCTAGCAATGGCAAGTCATCTTCCCTTTAAAGTCAAGTAAATGCATGGATTTTCTATTGTGATCATAAACATTGCTCAACAATTTGTCACAGATGCATATATAAATATTCTCCCCGGGAACATTGGGATTCAGCCTTGTATCCTGTGAGCTAGAGTGCATTTTGACCAGTTTCTTTTGGTTTTGAACATCCATGTTTTTCTGTGGGAGGTCAGCTCTGGGCTGACTGCATTGAAACTTTGAGCAGGCTGCACGAAGCTGGTCACCCTATATACAGCAAAGCTGTGACTTTTGGAAATTCAAATGTCATTAACTCAAATTTAATAATATATTTGAGACAATGTGGTTTTGCATAAGCAAAATTTTTTACTATTGCAATAAGAGAAAGTTCTAATCTGTCACTCTCCATGACCGCAAACCTGGCTCTGCAGTTCTGTTTCAGTAATTAAATGTGCATCCTACTGCTGGGTGGATTGAAGTGAAATTTCTTTTGAAAATAAATAAATACATTTCAGACTGACTTTGAAAGTTTTCAGATTTTTTAGTAATTCCTAATGAAATTAAACAGCTTTGTTACAGAGTGTAAACCATAAGTTGATTCTTGATTTTATATTCTTTTTATATGCCAGATCAATTACCACTCTCTCTCTCTTGTCTAGTCCTTTCAGGGTGAAGGTTCTACCAACTCATGATGCCAGCAAAGTGAAAGCCAGTGGGCCAGGCCTCACCTCTGGGGTACCAGCTAGTTTACCTGTGGAATTTACTATCGATGCCCAAGATGCTGGAGAAGGACTCCTTTCAGTACACGTAACTGTAGGTTTCCCTTTTTTCACTTCAGTTGAATAAACATAGATCTATAGCAAAACCAGGCAACTTTAAACCTATACCATGCAAATGAGAAGTGGGTAAATAAGCTGGCTGTCCTGGTTAATTTTAAATGCTGATGAATTAATATCAATTCTGGCATTTAAAGACCCTGTAACAAAAATTTTTGTATTTTAATAGGTTTAGCCTAAAATTGCTGAATACTGTAATTTTCAAAATCAGCTATATAATTTAGGCTGATTAGCAACTGACCACATGCCCACTTCAACCAGACTGTTTTAAATTGGTCCAAAGTTTGTTTGGACAGACTTGAAGTCTTAACCCCACCATTAATGTATGAAGGGTTCTCCTAGCTGTGCCTTGGGCGGGGAGGAAGAAGTGGACAATGTAATTATTACTTAACATTAAGTAACTAATCCCAGTATTTAAGAGCTACTAGCTTTGTATAATACTTGTGGCTTCTCCTAAAATGGAGCATCTACTCTAAACTAAACTAACTTTTTTGTTGATACTGAGGAAATATGATCTGTATGGGGATCCAGTTTTTTGCATTGTGATAAATTTTAGACCAGCATGAAGCTGTAAATTTGAGGAGCCAGTGTTTCTGTAATTCACTACAGAAAGTGCCTTGTCAAGGTACATTAAACTAGTTAAGCTTCCAAAGATCAAAGACATTCTCCCATATTGGTGAAAACCTGCTTCACTTAAGCTAGCAGCTGTATATGGAGCAGCACTTTTTTTTTTTTTAAAAATAGCCTTTGAAGGTAACTTTTACTGTTGCTTTCTGCAGTAAGTGACAGGTTCTGCATAACACAACAGAGCTTTTTCTGATCACCTGGCAATGAACTAAGTGAGAATGGCAGGTGTGGCAACATGCTTTTGAATTACTAATCTTTCTGAAGCAGTGTATAACTACCTCTAATAGCATAAGTACAACTCTTGCTTGTGACATTTTTCTGTGCATGCTTCCCTAAAAGTACTGCTGATTTTGCCAAGTTTGCAACCTTGAATTTTGTGCCGACATGACACTGTTTTTAAATTAGTCCTCCTTCATAGTTGCTTGCTTCACATCAACTTTTATTTGCAAGAGCAAGCAGAAGGCTTCATTTGGTATTATCATGGTACAAGTTACTGAACTTTTTGGCCACTTGTGCACAAATACCCACCTTGCCAGAATGTTCTACCTGTGAGTAGGTTAGAACCATGTTTTCACAGATTTGAGTATTGATTTTAAAATCTTTGGATACATAAAAGCCACTTTTTGTCTCTTCTGGAATAAGACTTACAATTGACCGACATAAAATTCAACATGGTAAATGTGAAAATACCTGACATCTTGGAATCCTGGGAGTTTACCCAGAGGCAAAATTGACATTCCAAATTTGACTAAAATAGTTAATGTTGATTTCACTGAAGGTTAATCCTGTATTGTGATAAAGACATCTTGTCTTGCCTAAAGGACCAAGAAGGGAAGCCAAAGAAAGCTAACATCCACAATAATAATGATGGCACCTACAAAGTTTCCTACATACCAGACAAGACTGGACGTTACACCATTGTAATCAAATATGGAGGTGATGAGATCCCAGCATCTCCTTACCGAATCCGTGCAGCAGCTACTGGTGATGCCAGCAAGTGTACAATGTCAGGTAAGTGGCAGGTTTTACTTTAGTGTAATGAGATTTGTAGCAATGATTTTTCAAAGTGGTCTAAATTCTTGTTTCAGGGAATGTGTAATTATTACCTAGAAAATGATTCTTGCAATAAGTGTATTAATTGCTAATTGGGTTGATCCCATATGGTTGTGTAAATCGTGGCAATTCACCACCCTCTGAAAACCCAACAACTTTGGAATAGAATCAGAAACCTGTTTCTGAATCTTTGGTATCTAAGATTGACTGTCATAATACATAAATACCATCACCTGTAGGTTTCCCTGTAAGCCACTCCATTCTGACCTAGAACTACATTGTAATTCCTTTGTCACTTTTTTATACAAAAACCTGGAACTCCAACAGCACTGTGTACCTACACCAGCTGGATTCCCTTTTTTTTTTTTTTTTGAGGCAACAACTCTGCATCACCACCTCTACTGCAATTTAGGGATTGACGACACACAGGCTGACTTGTCTAGGGGTGCTCCTAGTCAACAAAATTTAAGACTAATAGTTTGCAGGCTTATTATCTTGGAAAAGAGTTGTCCAATTGCTTTAACTTAAACAAATGACCAGATTTCCCAACTTAAACTTGAGTGGATTTAAAATGTGAACTTGAAATTGCATAGTGCTTTAATTTTTACTGTCTCTTAAGGTTCTGGTCTTGGACCCACTGTTCAGTTGGGTGATGAACTTGGAATGAAGGTGGATGCAAAAGCTGCAGGCAAGGGTAAAGTCACCTGCACTATCTGCACCCCTGATGGCACTGAAGTGGAGGCAGATGTTATTGAAAATGATGATGGAACTTACAACATCTTCTATACAGCACCTGAAAAAGGAACATATATTGTTTATGTCCGCTTTGGAGGAGTGGATGTTGCCAACAGTCCATTCAGTGTTGTGGTGAGCTACCTTATATTTGGTGTCTCCTTTTTCATTATGGAGGGGAAAAAGTCTTTTGCACTGTATTTGATCCAAAGTAGATGGAGTAGGGAGTAACTTAGTTTTTATTAGCATTTGCTGATGGAAGCCTACTTTACCTTCTAGCAGATTTCATTCCTTCTCAACCTAGCAGTTTCATAGTCTTCCTGGTTGGGCAGGCCTGCTAGCTAATCAATCTGTAGCCCAAGTGCAAGTCAAAGCAGAATCACCACATGTACTATTTGAGGCAGCTCTACTGCACAATCACTTGTAAAAGTGCATCCTCTCCGTATGAAGACTGGACATTAAGCATTTTTTGACCCAGAAATATGCCACATCAGTTCCTTGATTGCAAGAGGAAGAAAAATTGTCAATTGTATAGCAATTTGTGTGTAGCAAACTTGTTCTGCATTTAAGGCCAAATTTCTTTTCTGGCTTATCTGATGAAGATCTAATACCATGGTCAGTTTTTAAATTGGGGGTTGCCTAATTAAAATGAATCAAGTAGATTTGATGGTCCAGGTTCTTTCTAAAGGCTAAGGTGGTGAATTCAGAATCCTTCAATATTTCTTCCAAGGTAGAGGTAGATTCTTTATACTGGGGTGAAAGGCTATTGCAGACGTGGGAATGTAGATTTGCCTGTTGCAGTCATATCAGCCATATTAATGAATGGCCAATTCCTGCTCCTGATGAATGTCTAAGTCAAAAACTACTTGAACTGAAGAATCTCTTGTTTCTGTTCTTGGAATTTCTGTTCTCGGTTTAACTTATTCAACCTCTCCCTATAGCTGTAACCCTTCAATCCCAGCAGCATCCTTTTAAATCTCTTTGAACCCTCTTCAAGCTCATACCTTGTGGTAGGGAGACCAGAATTGAATAAGATTAAGTGATCTATGTCCCCTACAGCTGCAACTTGATATCCTAACTCCTATACTGAATGCACTGACCAACAAAGACACAAGCATGCCAAATGCTGTCTTCACCACTCTTTCGCTGCAAATCCTCTTTCTTGCACCAGATTTAAATTCCAAATATTTGAGAGGATTCCTAGTGAATGTCTCCATACTTTTGTTGCAGTCTTTTTGGCATTGAGTGCAATCCAAATTTTGCTCCCTAAACCATTAAATAGTTTCCATGTGAAAATTTCTCCAGTAATGCTGCCTCCATATCCACTTGACTACTTTAGCCTTTATTTTTAATATTCCTGAATTAAACTTATTAATCCATACCATTCTTGTCACTGACATACACCAAGGTCTTCTGTAGTGTTTTTGATAATTTTTAGCAAGTATATTGCTTTTCTAATAGCTTTCTAGTTGATCTTCACTCGTGGCATACTTGGTCAAAGAATCCGAAATAAATATGACCAAGTTTCTTTGTTCCAACCACAAAATATCATGAGTCCCCAGCACATTGGAATATATTTATTTCATTGACCTTCTTTAAATGCTTAGCACTGTCAATTTGCTTTTGGGGATTCTGTTAACCTAATAACAGCTTGGAGTTCTGTCTCTGACTTCTCCAGTTTGTTTAAACTTTATAATCTAGAGGTCATTTAATCTGTTACTGTATTGATCTTATTTCCCCCACCCCCTCCAGTGGTCATTTAAAAGTACCCAGCAGAGTTAAGTTTCTCCACAAATGAGAAGTGATTATTCTATATTGTGGTATTTCGATTTAACTTTGAGTAATGAGCTATCTGTGTCCTAAAACCAATCTTGCAGGTGACTCAACATGCTTAGTGAATTCCTGCACTGCCAATTCTCATGAGAAGGATTAAAGGAAATTGAGGACTTTTCCATCCAGGGTGATAGTGGTTTTTAGTTGACTTCCTGAATTGGAAATCCTTAGCATGTTAAGCCACTGCAAATGCAGTTTTGTGCTACAGACAAAACCCAGGAAGGTGGGGTTGGGCAGCGTGGGTACAAATGGGTGAAATGGCCTCTGTACTTCAGGTTGTATCTTAAACTAAAGTCATGACCTTGTATTCTATTTGGGGGAGAAAGAGAAGGACATTGTGATGCAGGTTGAATTCCAGAAATTTCTTCCATGGTTGACCTCAGTTGTCTCTATGATCATATCTGTTTTACCACAAGCTTTGAATACCAGTTTGTGCAACAAATTTATACATTGCTTGTGCCATAATGTTGAAAGATGATTTACAAAAATGAGTTTTTAAAGATGGAGGTGAATGTACAAAGTGTGCTATGGTTTAATGAATGATAACTGGTCTTCTTATATTTTGAGTATTTATGTATTTTAATCAACTTGGTTAAATCTGGTCAGTAACTATATTAAGCACTGTAAAATTCATCCATGTGGAGCAATGTAATGACAGGCTAAACAGCTAGATGACAATTCAATGAAACTGTTCAAACACTTTTTTGATTTTAATAAAACTAACTTGCTATTTACCATTCACCTAGGCCACAGATGAAGTTCCAGTAGTGCCACAGCAGCTGGTACAACAGCAACAGCAATCTCTAAATGCTTATCCCCCTGGCTTCCAACCCTGGGTACAGATTTTAATACATTAAACTTTCTCTTTCTCTGTTTTTTTTCCTTCCAAAGCTAGTGTTCACAGCTTGCTGGGACCTGCCATCTGGACTGCTTGATTTTTCTTCAATGATTTTTCTGTCCAGTGTCTAGCTACTATAAATTTTACTTTAGCTGATGTAAATCACACTTTTTTAAACAGGTGAATCTGTCTGTCTGTCATGTTTATGGCTTAGTCTCATTATCAGAGGCTTTGGGTGTTCAAGATGCAGTATCTCAAATTGCAGTCCCTTCTGCTTGTAGACTGGTGTGTAGTAGTGTCTTGTGTGTGTTGGGATTCAAAGTTCTGACAGTGCACCAATTGCAAATTTACAAGAAAATTTAAACTTAAGAGGCAACCTGCTGAATAAATTCCCATTTCTGCCAAAAAATTACTGAACGAGAAGCAGATTTCTATAAATGACAAATTTTCTATCTGTTCTTTTGGTGTGTTGCAAGGGTATTTTAGTGGGGACTGTTTGTTTTCCTCCCTTGCAGTTCATGTCATTAGACATTTGTCAGCTGAAGTATGGATTTAACTAGGAAGCAATGGGCCAGAAAATTCCTATTGCTTGCATGAATTGAATAAATCAACAGCACTGTTTACCTCCTGGTCCTAAAAGAAGACAGGCATGACCTGATGTTGGAAAATAAGTGAAGTAATATTATGCTACTTCATAACTTAGCAGATGAAGTAGATGCCAACTGGGCTGCTTGAAGGATTTTTAAATCCAAGTGTCAGCATGTGGGAATTTTACCACTCCTTGCCCCAACTGTGGTATTCCAGTGCTCTAGAATGTAAAATGAATAACTGATCAGGCATTTAAAACTGAAATTAAGTGGAAACTTTTAATCTCATTTGAAGCATTGATTGAGTTTTTTGTGGATATTAAATCGATAGGGATTATATTAAATTGGTGTAGATACTAGTGTTTTCCATATGGTTGGTTTGTTAGCAACTTTTTGCTGTGAAAGTGGCAGTCCTAGATAACAACAATGGTGTAAGAATGTTAATTCACTGAATATCTTCATGCACCAAAAAGTATAATTTGGATTAACAAGTTAAACCAATCTGCTTCTAACTTTCACTGAATTCGCAGTTTTCATTTCCTTTCACTAGAAAGGCTGCGGGGTAACCTGAGAGGTCTTTTTAAAAAAAAAAGTAAAAAGTATGAAAAGTGAATAGTCAGGCTTTCCCAGGTTGGGAAGGTCCACGACAAGAGACAGGTTCAAGGTGAGAGTTAAGTTTAGGGGAGAAGTGCTAGGAAATCTCTTTGGTGTGTCTGGAACACCTCCAGTGGTGGAGGAAGCAGGCACATTAGCAACATGAAGGCAAATCTTGATAGACAAACTGCAGGATAGAAACTGCATATGGGCAATAAATAGCAGGCCTGACGGATTAGGAATCAGTGTAGCCTCAGTGGGCTGAAGGGACTGATCCTGTGGTGTATTTGAATAAACTTGGTAAGCACCACCTGTTT
Source organism: Rhincodon typus (assembly GCF_021869965.1). Classification (NCBI taxonomy): domain Eukaryota; kingdom Metazoa; phylum Chordata; class Chondrichthyes; order Orectolobiformes; family Rhincodontidae; genus Rhincodon; species Rhincodon typus. Next base: position 30,476,563 of record NC_063347.1, read on the forward strand.
TATACAATGATCTTCAATCTACTCTTATTCTGCAATTCAAAGCAGGCAGAGCCTGACATTTAAAATTATGAATCTGAACTGTTTCTCCTTTTAACTGCTGCTCTCCAGTTAAATACTTCTCTCCCTACTGTCTAATTGATGTTCTTGTGCATGTGTAAACTTGCTAAGGTCATCAATGTGGTTTTGATGGAAGAATTTGATTTTAGGCTTTAGCTACAACATTGAGAATCTAAAACTGAATAGTTTTGAATGTTTGAAGTATTACAATGTAGTTTAATGAGAATATGCCAATTTGTTGACTTGAGATTGCACTTGATCTTTTGCTTTCCACATCTTTTGGTGCTTTTGTTCTTTGCAGGCACAAGTCAATAAGTCTACAGCTCATGCTGTTTTTCTATCGTTATTTCTATTGCACTCCACAGTTGCAATTGTAATAGTTAACTTTTTAGTTAAATCAAACCTCTTGTTACAGCTAACATAGTCCCAGTTGGAGCTGAATCGATTTAGAGCAGTAAATGGAGCCCTGCTCACGTGTTAACATTGGGAGGCCACTTTCTGGCTTTTGCAGTTGAAGTAGCTGCTGATCGTTCTGGCATTGTGAATCCCTGACACTGATTCCTGGAATCTTGTATCAATTCAGTAACCTGCAAGATGTACCTAGTTTAGTTTCTGAAAGTGAAATTATATATTCTCTTTTCTCACTGCAGTAATCACTTATGGTCACAAACATTTTTGATTTTCATGGCACACTTTTTTTTGAAGGGTTTTTCTCCCTGTGTTCCTAAGGTTCTTGATGGAGCATACCCACCAGTTGATGGAATGGATGGTCTTGGCTTGAAACCTTTTGATATTGTCATTCCTTTTGCACTCAGGACCGGGGAAATCACAGGTACAGTTTGCCACTCTCAGTATAGTCTCACAATGAAATTATGAAGAAATTTGCGTTATTTAGAAATTTTTCCTGCACTATGGAAGCATGTTGTGATATTTATTGGCAAGAAAGTTGACTTGTAATGCTTTTTCTCTAAGATATTTCCCAGTTTCATGCCTGAAAGGTACAGCTGTAACATTAAGTCCACCCCCTCATGAATCTTTGCTAATCAGTGTTTCTGTACCTACCCATATTTACCCTAATGTTGAATCAGATAGTAGGAACTGCAGATGCTGGAGAATCCGAGTAGAAAGGCTGACGTTTCGGGCCTAGACCCTTCTGATGAAGGGTCTAGGCCTGAAACGTCAGCCTTTCTAATCCTCTGATGCTGCTTGGCCTGCTGTGTTCATCCAGCTCTGCACCTTGTCTCTTTTACCCTAATGTGTTCAGCTTGGGTGATTAAGGTTTATTTGGAATTTAAATCCCAGGAAATATAATTTAACTTCTCCCAATTGACTCTTTGCAGATAGAAACTAGTAACTGTTGCATTGCACTATTAACAAGGGATGGGGTAGCAAATGCTGGCCTTGCCAGAACTCCAAGATCTAACACACAAATCTTCTGTCCGTCCTCACTCCTGCAAACAGTCAAGTCCACTTTTCCAATATATAGGAAATGCCCCACCTCTAAGTTTCCAATAGCCTCACTTTTTTTTTTCAAAAAACCCATCCACTGCATAGCTGGTATGAAAAACAAATGTAGCCCAACTTCCTACTGTAATGTAAAAAGGCAAGACTGGAAGGATAAATTTTTAAACTTGATTTCTGTCAAACTGAGTTTAAAAATTGAAATAATATGAAGGGAATTAGCATTTTGGCAGCTTTACGGATTATTGCTGTTCTTTTGGTTGGTGTAATTGCAAAACTTCTCTTTGCACAACATCAAGATAAAACTGGAAGATTTTTTGCCTTATTTAGATTTGTCAGAAGTGGTGCCTCTACTGAACTTTGAATTACAATTTCCATGTGGGAAAGTATTTTGACATTTTTCCATGTACAATTGTTAGCCTATATCTTGCAGTTATCTTGTATTTGACTAGTTCTATACGCCTTCCATAGGTGAAGTTCACATGCCTTCGAACAAAACCGCTAAGCCAGAAATAATTGATAACAAGGATGGTACTGTGACTGTAAAGTATGCTCCAACTGAAGCTGGACTACATGAGATGCACATCAAATATAATGGCAGTCATATTCCAGGTATTCATGACTGTGCTTCCAGCAAGTCTAGAAACATTGTCATCTTGCACTTTTAGTTCAGTTCTCAAATGCATAGAACATACCCTTGCTCATGTTCACCTATCCAAGTGGTAATATTTTGAACTCATTACCTAAATCTTTAAAATGTCCATTTTGATTTTGTTTGCTGAGATTCCGAATAACTACAGTATAGACAGCCGCCATTTGCCTGCACTGGGCACTCCAAATAGGCATCAATTATTAGTGTCTGTCCACTTCCATGTAGACCTGTGCATTAAAGGATTTTAATAAAGAAATGCTATTTTGAATGCCTTAGTTGGAATTGGCCTCCACCATATTTCCCAGTAGTGCTTTCCATCCTGACATGTGCTGTCAGTAATCTACAAAACTAATTTGATTTTGTTTTGGTCTATGGTCCAGTCATTGCCAAAGTAAGGATTGAGGTTATGTATAGAGGATTTAGCAACATAGCTCACAAACGATGTGATGCGTCTCCACTTTGCTGTTGTTTCCATTACCATGCTTTGATAAGCAAAAAGTCTTAAAACAAGCAAGCTAACTACTATGGTAAATCCATTTTGAAAAATCGGTGATCTAGGAATGGTCAATCTACAAGTAGCTTTCCCAACTGAGTAATTAAGGTAATTGGCATTTTATTCAGCTAGCCCTAAAGAGTGCTTCAGCTTTTAATACACTTAAAAGCCAGGTACAATATGGGTAAGGTCAATGTATTGACACTACTTGATTTTACTTTCAGAGAGTCCACTACAGTTCTTTGTGAATTACGGAGGTAGTGGGCATGTGTCTGCTTATGGCCCAGGCCTTGTCTATGGTGTTGTCAACAAACCAGCTACTTTCACAATTGTAACTGAAGATGCTGGAGAAGGTAAATATATTAAATGTGTAACACCACTATAGAATGTGAACGCTGATCAAGTTGGCTAGAAATCACTGGGTCTTTGGTCTTAGTAATGTGGTGTCAAATTATATTCCGCTTCCTTTTTATTGCATGTAGAAATTTGAACCAAGTACAATAGCAAGGTCATCAATTCTGTGCTCCCAGATAATTACATTTTTCAGGTAAACTTGCTCAGCAAACTGGAACCACTTTAGAGATGGTGGCATTAAGTAACAGACTTGCTCATGTGTTTTCATGTTGTCTGTCTGGTACTTTTTAAATGTATTGATGTAGATGTTCATTTAACTGCAACTTTCTCAAGCACTATGGATTTTTAGGTGCTGAGGTAGATTTCATTTCTTGAAGAATGGTACAAGATCAGACTGAGTATTAAGTGTTTTATTCCTTTTTCTCCCCAACACAGGAGGCCTGGACTTGGCCATTGAGGGGCCTTCTAAAGCAGAAATCAGTTGTGTAGATAATAAGGATGGTACCTGTACAGTCTCTTACCTCCCAACTTTGCCAGGTGATTACAGTATCCTTGTCAAATACAATGAGAAACACATTCCTGGGAGCCCTTTCACTGCCAAAATTACAGGTAATAATCAATATTCAATGGAATTGAGTAGTGACTATCAAACGAAACAAAACAGTTCATAATTAAGAGTTTATCCACTTTAAGTAGTTTTAGCAATTCTAATTAAAGCTACTTGTGTCCTAGCAACTTAAAATCCTTGGACAAAGTCACAGTACAGTGGAACTTGAATCCATTTGATTATGGGAGAATTCTGAACTGTAAAACATGGTAAATGTATTTGGAATTGATTTATAGTTAACTGTTGTATCATTGTCAAACTCTTTAAATTGTAGTTATCGAACTAATGTACTGGTTGGGATAATGTCAGATTGCACAGTTGTTTTGCAAATCTAAATGATCCTTCCACGTGACAGCAGGAAGGTGCTAAGATAATGTAAAATCGGAGGCCATTCAGCCCACTGACACAGCCAGCCAGCTTAATCATGCACATTTTTTTTTCTTCAAGTCAACCAAGTCTACTCTTAATGTTTGTCTCCTATACTTCAAGTTTCAACACTTAAATTTCACATTTCCCCTTCTCTTTACCCACTCAACTATCTCTTCCTACTTTTTAATTAACCTTTTTTGTTTGACTTTTTTAAACATTTCTTGGTGGTCCATTCATCATGCACCTCTTGCTGCCTTTCTAGTGCAGCAGGTGGTGAAGGCAAATGGTAAATTTTCTTTCATGAAAGAGGATTTGTGTAAAGGAGCAGAGGTATCCTGCTTCAATTTCACAGGGTATTGGTGGGACTACATCTGAAGTACTGTGCAACTTTGACCTCATCTGAGGAAGGATGTTCTAGCTATGGGGAGCGTCATGAAAGTTTACCAGTCTGATTCCAGGGATGGCAGGCTTGATTTCTTCTCTACCAAGTTTAGAAGAATGGGGGCTCTTGTAACCCAAAACTCTAGGACTAGACAGGATAAATTAGATATTCCTGATGACCAGGAACACCAGAACCAGGGGTCACGTGTCTAAGAATATGGGGAGGAGCATTTAAGACTGACAGGAAATCTCTTCACCCAGAGTGGTGAGCCTGTGGAATTCTGAGGCTAAAACATTTTGTATCGAGCTTCCCATTAGAAACCTTCTTGGGACTAAAAGAATAAAGTGGATTTATGGAGGAAGTAGGAACAGGATACCTTAGTTAGCCGATGAGCCAAGGTCATTGAATGCTGAAGCAGTCAAAAGACCAGATGGCTGCTTCCTCTGCTTGGTTTCTCCCAGTAACCTGGTGAATTTGATCTCTATCTTTGGCCACTTGTTTTCCTCACTACCCCCTTTTTATTCCCTTGTTCCCAAACCCAATCTATTCTGGGTCTTGCCCCTTCTAGCTCCACATTGTCTTGTAGACAGCTTTTTGTACCTCAGTCTCAGCTGAATGTGACTTAATCATCCTTTCATCCTGTACTGAAATTGCTGTGCATTGGATCTCCTTCAGCTGGGTGAAGGACTGGATGGCAAACTCCATTACATCAGAAGCTGGGGGCACTTCTGCCACAACTTGGTAGCATGACCATGTTGGGGTGGTGGGAAAGAAAGGAATCGTTCATCCAATCATTCAAAACAAAATCACTGCTCTAGCAATATCAGTGGATAACACCTGTTACTTAATCCTGTCATCTAATCTTCTGATGTGTTCTGATTTTCAACTTGTCAGAAATCCACTGTCTAACTTCCAGATTTACCAATTGCAAAACTGAGCATCTGAGGAATGATCTTATTGTCTTGCTGCCTTTTTTCAGTTTTTGAGTCCATTCTTTGTTCTGCCACATGTCCTGTGCATTCACTCAGGATCTCACTGCTCTTATTTTGAGTTTGGGACTTTAAGAGAAAAGCTCCTCTTAGCTCTTAAAGATTCTGCAATGAGGGGATGAAAGTCTGTTTTCAAATTAAGTGTAATGCTGATGGTTGCATTATTGCTGTGATTTTTATTTTCCAATGAAATTGTAGGAATGAACTAAGCTTAAACTGTACTGATGAAAAAAACTGTAGGGGGAGTTAAACAATTCAAGTGACATTGGAGTCAAACCTGGATTTAGTGATTTTTTTTTTTGTTCTAATTACTATAATCAGGACTTGATCCCTCCACTTAGACTGACATCAGGGAGTCTACGCACTTGCCGTATGTGAAAAGATCCTTCTCTCCATCAGTCCCCACCCCTTTCCCCTCTAATCAATAGGAAGTCTTTGAACTGACCAGAACTTTAAATGGAGGTATAACTGGATTTTTAGGACCAGGTTTGATTATTTCCATAACCCTTTTTTAGACTGGAAGTTTCCTTTTAAGTGAGCATCAACTTGCTAGCTTGATTCAAAACTTACTTTTTTCTGAGCTTTCTTAGCTTTAAACACTGAGCTTGCTTTTGCCCGTTTAAATGGCACCAAAGAAATAACTGACCCAAGCCACCTGGTTGTTTTCAGATGACAGTCGGCGAAGGTCACAAGTTAAGGTTGGGTCAGCTGCTGACATCTCCCTAGACATCAATGAAAGTGACCTTAGTTTGCTATCTGCTAGCATTAAATCTCCGTCTGGCCAGGATGAGCCATGCTTGCTGAAGAGGCTACCAAACAACCACATTGGTAAGTGCTAAAGTTCTCCCTCAAGAGAATGAAACGTTTTAAGAATACTTTAACTTCAGTAGGTTGAAATAACCATGATGTATATTAGCAACTGTAAAATCTTTCAACTTTTATCAAGCTTTAGTTTGCCCCATAAAGCATGCTGAGTAATCATGCAATTCTCCACTAGGCATAGTTGTAACTGTGCTGTCAAATAGCAAATATGTACAACATTGAAGCAGCTTATTCCAATAATTTGGAGCCTTTCCTCCCCTTGTGTGAAGAAACATGCTCTTTGAGCCAAAGAAGAACTGTTAGCAGAGGGCACTTTTTAAAGGACAAAATGAAGATGTTGAGGCTTTTCAATGAAATATTTCCTACTAGAGTAGCTGGTACTACCAGGCTGTCTGGTAATAACTTGTTTGATATTTTGGGGTGTGGTTAAGAAAGGAAGATGAACAATTCTCAAAGATGTTTCACATTTGAGTTGACCATCTTCTTTGACCAATAGGTATCTCCTTCATCCCACGGGAAGTTGGTGAACATCTTGTCAGCATAAAGAAAAATGGTAGACATGTGGCAAATAGCCCAATTACCATTATGGTTGGCCAGTCTGAAATCGGTGATGCCAGTAGAGTTAAGGTTTCTGGACCAGGTTTGAAGGCAGGACGAACATTTGAAATGTCTGACTTCATTGTGGATACAAGAGATGCAGGTGAGCCAAACTGGCAAATACTTTCTGAAACATACAGGGTTTTTTGGTTGTGCTGCAGAAACATGGAATCTTGCAATAAAGAAACACCATTTGAAGTGAAGTTTGTTTTTCCCATTTGAGTCAGTCTGATCCCTACTCTTCCAAATACTCATCCCAAGTGGCCTTGTCTGTAGCTTGAGGTATCAATCGCAATCTTAAATTTTTACTGCTGTGTAGAAAAAGCTCAGCCACTTGAGCTGGGGAGTGATGTACCAAATGCTGTAACACTTTACAGTAAATGTTTCTATAAAATTCTATCCAGAAACTAATAAAATTGATGGATTGTCCCTGCCAGGATATCTTTCAAATAATTCCATTGGCTGCAGCATGTTAAATGGGTTTGAATGTTGAAAATAAGGGTTTTAAATTATTGCCTTTTTAAGTGCAGCCCTTATCTTGTTTTCAGGTTATGGTGGTCTTGCACTATCTATTGAAGGCCCGAGCAAAGTAGACATTAATACAGAGGAAACTGAGGAAGGCACCTGCAAAGTTTTCTACTGTCCAACTGAACCAGGCACTTACATTGTCTACATTAAGTTTGCAGATGAGCATGTACCAGGTATGATGTGAGAAAAGTAAACTACACTATTGTCTGCAAATAGTCACACAATGGATGCATAGCTTTGCTTTTGAAAACCTAATGCAATAACTTGTCAATTTTACAGTGCATTTTTTATACAAATAATCCATGCCAGTTGACTTTATGCAATGTATATAGTTGAATATACTTCAGTAGGCCCATTCTTGGGTATTTAAATCTTCCTAGGCACTTGGTGAATTCCAATATGTCTGAATTGGAATCAGCTGTGCTTAATGAGTATTGGCTGCCAAATAATCCATTTACTTTACACTAATGAAGTAGTAGGTAACTTGAACTTTCTGGTTGAATTCTTATTTGACATTTTGGGGTGCTATTTCTCAACTTTACCCTTGCCAACTGTCTGCTTTTGTATTCTGGTCTCAACACTTTTTTTTGTGTTGAAGTTCAACATAAGTGCAAAGCATGACTTGCCATTAAAATAGTATCTATTATGCTAGCTCCACATTTTGATTTACTTGCTACTTGTTCAGCAGTTTCTCAAAGACAAACAAGGATTTTTTTGAGCAACATGCTGGACTTGAGGTAGTGCAGCTGATTGGGGGGAAAAACTCCTAAACAGACATTAGGCCACACACTTTTTAGAGCAGGTGGGATTTGAATCTGGACTCCCTGACCAAAAGAGAGACATTACATAGTGGATCACAAGCTCTCTCTCCTTTCTTATTATTGACTAATTGCTTTCAAATTTCACCCTATCTTTGAAGGTGAAGATCAAAATGCTATCAATACATTTAAACTATTTGTGTACTTTGGTTCAACCAACAATCTCCATGGTTTTTGGAATGCTCTTGCCTGAAGACAAACCGTTCCTGTATCTGTTTAGGTTTTTCTACCTGGTAGATTATTGCTTAACTTGCACTATAAGCAAGGATTTATCCTACATTGAAAAAGCAATTTTTCACATCGCAATTTACAAAACTCACGTTGTGACAAGGGTTTGTCTCAAATTTTTAAACTTTGCAGGGAGTCCATTTGCAGTGAAGGTAACTGGTGAAGGCCGAATGAGAGAAAGCATCACCCGCAGAAGGCAGGCTGTGTCGGAGGCAACAGTAGGAAGCATCTGTGATCTGAACCTGAAAATTCCTGGTAACGTTGGAAATAAAAATCAGTTTATTGGAAACTGTTCTCTAGTATTTGGACTACAGTGAAATTACATCATTGGAGTCAGCTCAGCACTTGAAAAATGTCAAGTGAAGAATCTTTAACTTGGAATTGGTCATGATTTCATTGCACTTTTAATTCAGTCAATATTTACAAGATTGCACAAGCAGGGATGATTTTCAGTTGAATCCTTTCACAAAGGAAAACTTTAAAAGTGCAACAGTGGTATTCTAATCCTCCCACACTGTTCTAATAACTCAGTCCAGCCTATGGTTAATAGGTTAAATCTGTTAAACAGAGGTTGCATTTATTTCTGAATGCAGTTCATTGAAATCTCTCTAAAGGGCATAAATGTGAAGAATTAGCTCATGTTTACAGTTTAGAGGAATGTGCAGTGGTAACATTCTTCTGATTCTGAATACTGTCCAGACTATTTTCCTCTCCACTCATTTCTTGGAAAACAATTTGTCATTTCAGTTTTTTGAAGATTTGGCGTTATTGCAAGCGTTTATGTAACTTAACCACTTCAGCAATTGCATTCTAGTTCCAATAAATGGAATAGTTGTCAATTATCACTAAACTAGTCAAATTTAAAAGTTGGCTGCATGGTTTGCTGTAACAGTTTAATATAATTAGCTTGTCTGTGCTGTCAATTTCAAGTTAATGGTTTTAGATTATTTCAGGTTTAAAAGAAAATTTGGTCTTGGCCATTAATAAAACATTCCCTGTTTTTGAGAATGGCAGTGCTGGTGGGAGCAAAAACAATTATCTGAAAACAGTTGCTGATGCCATTAGTTTTGTAAGCTGTTAGCAATTTCATTTCTCAGGACAGTGTAATGATCATGGCATTCATGTGGCACTGCCTTGTTTTGAGATGTGTAAAAGGCACAACTTCAACACCCCCAGATTCATAGCATTGCGTGTAGGCAGTGTAAATAACTTCCATCAGCACCATGCCATGTAGACTAAATGATCAAAATTCTTTAAATTTAAAATGAACTGGTGGATTAGTGGATGTAATGTTTAATGTGTAGCATTGAGGTGCTTTCTAGCAAACAAAACAAAATACATTGTAATGTAGAAAACTGAAATGCAGATGTCTCTTTTCAAATGCAACTGTTTCCTGTCTCTTTCCTTTTTTTCTTTCCTATTCCACTCAGTGACTTGGTTCCAACTAATGGTGGCTCGGGAACACCTCTCTTGCATACATTGAGATTTTAAGACAAGTTGCACTTTTCTTGTGGGCGGAACGAATAGAGATTCGCCAGAATCGGTTTGAAAAGTCCAAGGACTCTACCAGTGTTCAAACTCTACCTACCCCATCCCTAATTGGCCAGTTCGGCTAGGAGGAAAGCCAGTTGTTCAGTGCAAGGCCATTAAGGCCGGATGGTGTGTTTTCAGCACTGGACATGTGGACTCTGAGGTCGGCAGAATGTGCTTCTTTTAAATTAGCCAGCATGCTGCTTTTTGTCAATGGTATTGCATGAGTAAGAATGTCCTTCCCTTGCATAGTTTAATATTTTGTGAAATGCTCAGGACTATCCTTGCACCTAAATTTATCAACTGGATCACTTGTTACACATTTGCTCACTCTAGCTCCAGCATGAATGTACAAACTGGATATTTGAACAAGGTGTCTGTTTTACCCAACACTAAAATTGCTAAGTTCTGCCACCTGTTGGCTTTGCATTATTACTGTTACATTTTCGAGTTATCTTTTTGGAGATGACCTTTTATTTAAGTGTTGGAGAAATAATTTGCAAAAAGCCCTGTGATAAATTTACCATCTTTGAAGATGCCAAGTAAAGTCCCAGCCATGGTCATGAGGTAGTTGCAGGCCTCACTGACCATTTTTAACCAGACACTGAACAATTGAGTGAATTCAGTGTGGAAGGGATGAAGAGAGCTTTTCTTTAAAAGCTATTGCGCTACTTTAGAAGTTCAGTACACTCTAGCAAGAGTGAGGGGATTTTCAAGTAAGTGTGGAGTAACTTAATTGGCTGCCAGAAGCAGGTGGCACAAGTCCTAAGAATTGGAAGGAAACTACCATTACATGTCCATGGATGATATTGCTTGTCCACCATGGATATTCAATTTATAATCAGGAAGACCAAGTCATGGAGTTTCAATAAATAAATCTATCTACTTGGATTATAGACTGAATCTACTAATTCTGTTTCCTCCAGGGATTGATTGGCATCTCCAGTGTCAGTTTAAATTTGAAGCTGTTAAAGTGGAAAAAATAGAATGCTTAATTTAATTTTTTTTTTTCATGATCTGTTCTTCTTACAAAATTGTGGTAGCAAACAACCACAAAGCTCTCCACTCTGACCAATAGCTGTTCAGTTATAAAAAATAACTGGTCTCTTTCAGTTGTCATCTGGAAATCTGGTTAAGCACTTGTAATTTGGAACCCAAGTTCTGCTTTTGGAATTGCCATAAGGAATGGTAGAGAAGCTCTTTCTTGCCCTTTCAGAGGTTTCTACTGTTATCAAAACATAAACAGGTTAAGATAATTAAACACAAACCTGAAACTGTACATGAGCCAACTTGTTTCTTGATCTCCAGCACATGGCTCCTAAGCTGCAGTTTTCATCTAGGTTCAGTTATTGTGGTGCATCTCGTACAGAATATGTTGGGTCAACCTAATGTGAGCTGTTCCTCCATAGAAATCTCAATCAGTGACATGTCTGCTGAAGTTACCAACCCCTCTGGACAGTTGGATAAAGCCGAGATCACTGAAAGTGACAACCATACCTACTGTGTCAGATTTGTGCCTCGTGAAATGGGTGTGCACACAGTCAGCGTAAAGTATAAGAATAAACATGTACCAGGCAGTCCATTCCAATTCACAGTTGGACCACTTGGTGAAGGCGGAGCTGTTAAAGTCCGAGCCGGTGGTCTTGGCCTTGAGCGAGGAGAAGTTGGAGTCCCAGGTAAGCTGCTAATTTAGCCTCCAAGTCTGGTGTGTTTTCCTGTTTGTGGGCAAGATACTAGTTTTGATTGACTTTTAACACAACAGTTTTGGTCTCCTTTTATCTGAAAGATACTGACATTGGAGGCAGTTCTAAAATCGTTCACTAGGATGATGCTGGATGTGGAGGGACTAGCTTCTACAAGAAGCTTTTGAGTAGGTTGGGCCTGTACTCTAAGTTTAAAAGAATGTGGAGCAATCTTTTTGAAACAGACCAGATTCTTCCTTTTGACAGTGCAAAGGAAGAAAGGTGGTTTCTCCATGTCCTGGACTAGACTGTCCCTTCTCAGAATAAGGGATTGCCCTTCTAAAGCAGATGAGGAGGAATTTCTTCTATTGTGAACCTATGGACTTGTTTTCCTCATGGAGAGCTGTCATGACTAGGTTTTAAAGTATATTCAAGACAGAGGTAGTCAGTTTTTAAAATTTGGTAAAGGAACTGCAGGTTGAAGTAAAAGCAAAAATGGAATTGAGGATTATGTCTTTGAAATGGAGAAGCAGACTCAATGGGACTGACCTACTGTTCACCATCCACACTTGCTACTATGCTATAGGTATACATCGTACATTAAGATCATTAAACTTGTACAAAAGGGAAAAGCCTATAGACAAAGTCCTGATATGCTGACCTGACTGCACTTTCTAAACTGGCTTGGAGCAGGGAAGGCAGCATCTCTGCTACCAGATGAAGCAACTAAAGCTGAGCCCTCATCTCCCTCCACCCTAGCTAATGAAGTCTAGTGGTGCAAGCCCCACAGGAAATGTCAACCTTCCCTCTAGAAAGTGGACTGGAGTTATTTCAGTCAAGTCCCAGTTTTGGAGTGAATTGGTAATGTTGTAATTCCAGGCAAGTGGCAGGCATTACAATCTTAGTGTATTGTAAATATGTAGTTTGGATTTGACTTGGGACAGCATAGTGGCTCTAGTTGGCATTGCTGCCTTTCAGCACTAGGACCCAGGTTTCAGTCTAACCTTTAACCTTTGGAGGTTGCATGTTCTCTGTCTGTGGGTTTTCAAGCACAAGCCTCCATAGGAGGCATGAACATGTGACTTGCAACCTGAAGTTTTTCAAAACACTTGGAAATGAAATTAACAAAACTCTCTATGCAAAGTATGTAACTGTTAGGTGAAGTCAGCCTTAACTTTTTCTAAAAATGGAGTCAAAATTGAAGTACTAGGAGTTCATGTGACATCTTCAAAAACTTAACTCTGCAGCTCAGGTTGTGGATGAGGTTGTAGACATGCTTGCCAAACCAGTGTGTGTTTGATTGCAAACACTTTGTCACTGCATTGGGTAATAAACAGTGTGCTCCGAAGCATCAGTGTTCTGTCCTGCTTGTTTAATTGCCTCTGCAGTGTTTGGTATCACTCCAGTTCTGGTTCTCGGTGGTTTGTACATGGAGTTTAATTGAATGTTTGGGGTTCTGGTTAGAATATCAGGCCTCCAGCAATTCCCTGGTGTCTTTTACTTGGGCAACACATCCATAATCGCACCAGTCAAATTTGTGTCCTCCTCGTTTGTCTCACTACATACTGAATGAATTGGTCTTGTCTCTTGACTAGTTGGTGTTCCTGTATCAATCTTGTCAATTTCCTTCTGGTTTGCCGTAGTGTTTCTCAGTGCTTGCATGGTATATTGTATATTACACCAGTTTTTTGCTGGTTTTGGGTATAGGATCCTTTTGCATTCCTCAGCTGTCGTAGGGTGGTTTTTTTTTTTTTGTGGGCTACCCTGATACTTAGGGGTCTGAATAGTCTTGTGGCCATCTCTGAAATGTCCTTGATGTGTGGTAGGGTGATGGAGTCTGGTTGTGTTGTGTCTTCCTGTTGTGGCCTGTCTGTAAGGTAACAGTGGATTCTCTTTCTTGAAGACTTCTGTTCTGCTTTGTGTAGTTCCAGGTGGCTGCAATATGTTTTGACTCATTTTAACTAGTGCCCTGATGCAGCTCTGTTTTGTGGGTGTTGGTGGTTGCTGGTGTAATTGAGGTATCTGGTCCATGTGTGGTCTTTCTCTACATGTTAGAATGCAAAAACTAACAGACTAGATACTCAATTACACCAGCAACCACCCCAGCCCCCACAAATGGTGCTGCATCAGGATGCTATTTAGAGTGAGCCACAACACATTGCAGCAACCTGGAACTACACAAAGCGGAACAGGAGCACCTATGCTGAGTCTTCAAAAGGAGTTGATACCTGAAACACAATCTGCGGTTACCTCAGACCACAACAGGAAGACATAACATGACCAAACTTGCTCATCACACAATTTGTACATCAAGGATATTTCAGATGGCCACAAGACACTTCCTACCCCTAGGTATCAGAGTAGCCCACAAACCAACAACCACTCTATGATAGCTGCTGAAGAATGTAAAGGATCCCATATCCAAAACTAGTGTAATATACAAAATGCCATGCAAGGACTGAAACACTTAGGAAGTAAATTGACAATATGCACAAACACCAACTAGCCACCAAGAGACACTACCAGTTCTCTTGTCTCACTCCACACTAACCACAAGGGGCAAGAATTTGACTGGGACAACACAGCCATAATCACATGCCAAACAGACATGCCAGGGAATTCCTGGTATTCTAACCAGAAATCAATCGACAGATGCATTGAATTAGACCCTATGTACAAACCACTCCAAAACAGAATCGGAAGGGGTACCAAATATGCCAGCAAACCATATATAAATAACAAGTGGGACAGAACACCACTGCTTCTCCAGAGGCACATTGGTGTTACCTAGCAGGGTGATAAAATTTGCAACTAAACCCACTGGCTTGGCAAGCATGTCTACAGTCTGAAGTTAAATTAATGGCACTTGCCAAAGAACTCGAATAGCTGATTTTTGATTTTGTTTGCTCATAGCCGAATTCAGTATCTGGACGCGGGAAGCTGGTGCAGGTGGCCTTTCCATTGCTGTGGAAGGACCTAGCCGGGCAGAGATTGCATTTGAAGATCGAAAGGATGGATCCTGTGGTGTGTCCTATGTTGCACAAGAGCCTGGTGAGTATGTGGAAACTTTGGCAGACATGATGCTGGCAGTATACAGGATGGTTTCCTTTAGTTTCACGATCTTGAGTGCTAGCATGTAGAATACATACCCCACCGTTTTCTTCAGTTTGACTCCCATACATTCAATTTCAGGCTGGAGGTCCTGTACTCTAATTTTATTCCCACTGTCATTGAATTGCAATTTTCTCTTTCCTCTGGCTCTGGAGAAAATTTGAAAACCTAATTTGACCTCAATGGTCTTGAATCTAAAACCCAGCTCTTTAAATATTTAGCCTTGAGCCTTGCTCTGCCATCTGTCAAGACTTGGCAGCATTTCTATACTGCTAAAGCTGCTTTTCAAAAAACCAAATTTCACTCTTAGCACCAGATCCTTTCTATCAACAACTGTAACTAACTTTGTAGTGGGTTTTTTCAATAGAAATCCCTGGTTTCATTCCAAACCTCAAGGTAAACTGAAATTCTGTATTGACCCACCCAGTTCAATTTTCTACCACCTCTCTCTCCTTAAGCTGGAAATACGTACATTCATAAATGCTTTGCACAAAGGATAGTGGATTACACTAGCCAAATCAGTGAGTCCCACCCTTCCACTGTGTACCTCCATCTGGTCAAGTGTCTGAACTCCAACTTGTGCACAAGTCAGTCAATTCAAACACATGGGCAGTGAAAAACATCAACTTAGTCTGTCCATAAATGTTAGAAAACCACCTCCCAATAAACATGTTTGCACCCTTGCATCCAATATGATTTTTGTTTATGGTTTGTCACCACATGCAAGAGCTATTAGCAACTGTTTTTGGAAATTTTAGGCTCCTATTAGAGCAAAGTTGCTACTATTAGCAGCAAAAGTAGTTTATATGGATGTGACCAACTGCAAACTTTCACATGGGGTGGGGGTGCTTTAATTGAGACTGATTTGCATAAATCCTTGTTTAAATTTGAGGGTTGCTTCAGTGAGTAACAGCTGTCTAGTGACCTAGTTGGGCTTAAACAAATCTGGTTATAAGCAACTTGCCTAATAAGCAGCTGTTATCCCATTTCTTTGCTAGATATACAGTATCTCTTGTAACTTAGTATGAAAAGTCTATTCATTAAGTTTGTTTTTGATGCATTCCTTCACTGTGTAGTACAGCAAGCACCAATTTAGTGCTGTTGGGCAGTAAACCTGAAATGTAGGTTTTCATAGCTCTTTTTAAATAGAGCACTGATGTGAATTTGTTTTGTTGCAGGAGAATACGAGGTGTCGATCAAGTTTAATGATGAGTGCATCCCTGGCAGTCCCTATATTGTTCCCATCATGGCTTCTTCAGAGGATGCAAGCAGACTTACTGTTACTAGTCTTCAGGTGAGACATAAGAAAATATCGGCTTACTGGCTGGGTCTCCTGCTCATTCAGAGGTCACACATGGTCTCCATTTTTTTTAAAAATGGTTCTGTATTTGACTAGAAGTAGACATGAGTTTTGGGATTAAACTTGCAAAGTGAGGAGAATGGAAGCAAACAAAAGGAATTGATAACTGCTCACCTTGTATCTAAAATTAATTACAGCAGCTCCAGTGTGTTATGTATCCTACCCTTTTAATTCCCTAGCAGATTAAAACCGTTCCTTGCAGAAAACTAAATCCGAGTTCTTGATCTGCAGGTAAACTACATAATTGCAGGTGTTTAGTACAACGTGAAGTTTGAGATTTGTTGTGGTCTTGAGTGGTGATGGTGACCAGGCTTATTTCTTTTCAAATTTAGTAGCATCCTTGCTCTCTTCTAGAATAGATTTTAAAAGGAATAAAGAGCTTTTAAAAACATCACTGCAGTAGATTACAAAGATTTCTTGTGTTTCTGCAGCAGTGGGGGTGGTGATAAAAGGTGATCCAGACAAATAGTTGTGAAACTGTGTGCCTTGTTTGTTTTGTAGTCAGATTTGAACTGAACTTATCTCGAGCATGGGGTGGGAAATTTTGCATGCCTGGCTTGGTTTCTTTTTAGAATTAGCTTTAAAGAGAATTCTCAATTTGTAAATCTACCCTCAAACACTGATTTTTAAAGGAAAAATATTGCATTGCCAAAGCTTGAACTGAACCATTCTATAATTAGGTTAACGGGGGGGGGAAATGGATTCTTAAACAAATCATGGTATTTGAATAAAACAAGATTGCCTTGTGGTATAGTGTCCCTACCTTTTTTGGGCCAGCAAGTCCTGGGTTCAAGACCATAACGTGTCTAAACAGGTTGAAAATATTTAAAGTGCAGTGGTCATTCAGGAAATATTGACTTTACTATGCCTCCATATTTTGGAATTTTGTATTTGATCAGATTAATTGGTTTAGATCAGTAACTTGACTCCATTTTCAAATTTCACAATTTGAAAATGCCCCATCCTCTAGACATTTGGAAATTAAAGAAGGAAATTGTTTTTAAAAACCCCATATTTGCAACTTTACACTTAATCGGTGAATTCTTCATCCACTGTTCTTTATTTTCTGTCAATGGAGCAGCATGTGAATGAACTCTGGTTGCTAAAGTTCTGAAGCTTGTGTGCTCAACCAAAAATAGGGACAGAACATATATAGGTGTGGCCTTTGGAAGTGCATGAAGGGGTTCACCATCTGCCATTTTAAAACTTTGGGATGTTTTTCTTGTGTCTCATTTAAAGGTTTTTGACAGCATACCTGCAGGATGCACATTATTCACAGGTTGAAGTTGAAGAGTCTGACCTTTTTAATGTGGTTTTTCTTTGGTTAAAAACTGAACACTGTTTATGGTATTTGGTAAAGGCTTTAAAACTGTCCTTGGATTTTTTGTTGCAGTACTTGAAATCAAGGTGGAACTCCTTCCTTTTGGGTCTTCAGTAATAACTAATGGTAACAGGTTGTGAAACTACCAACATCAAAATGTTAAGCTTTCAAGTGTTCAAGCAGAATGTAAATTTCAGTTCATTGGTATTTTTAAAAGCTGCTTGCAGCTTTATGAATGGTGACCAGCTGGTTCTAATGCTTACAACTGCTTGCTCAGACTTTTCATAGGCTTTTTGGGTGGAATTTAAGCACCAGACCATTTTACCTGTCATGAGCAAAGACCATTCATCCCATGGTGCCAGTGGCCAGGTCCACTTAAGTGAGCATAACTAATTCCTGCCCATTGTGTTGGGGACAGGGGTCCCTCTTAAGGTCTTGGGTGTTATCAGCAACGGTCTCAGACTATCTACAATGGAGAACTCCCAGTCTCTGGCCACCAATTCAGCATTTCTCCAGTCCTTTAGCATGTCTGTATGCACTTTGAGATCCCCTTGCTGGTTCTGACCAGGTGTCAATTAAATCCTGCTCATGCCCTCTCTTCAGCCAAGTTTTGATATCCTCACTAATGTACAAAGTCTGAATATAGCCTCTGCCATTTTTCCTTGTCCTTGTTTGCCAGCGTTTTTGTTCTGCCATTAAATTACATTGTAATTTCCCCCACGGTATTGCCTTTGACACTTTGGACCCAATACTTAACCATAATCACTGGCTATCAAAAGTGTGTGCTGACAAAGTAAATGTGTTCATTCTTTGAATGTTGTGTACATTTTAAGGTATAGGACCTTTTGACACTCTGCCTTTTGGTGTTGACTATTCTTTGGGTATTCTGTCCCTTCCTGCCATTCTGACCTTTCCCACGTAACCACCAAGAAATGGGTATGTACATTAATGTACTTAACACTTCAAGTTACTGCTTTTTGAAGGAATAAGACAATACTTGCAAATTGACTTAAACTTTTCCTCTCAGTAATTGAGGCTTGACCATTTTTAAAATTGCTTAACACAAACCAGCCCCTTGGTGTTTTGGGTAATTACTGCAATGTAATGCTGGTCATTTAAATGCAAAATCTTTCTTTGCTTGCCAAAGAATGTGGGTAAATCACTTCAGTTTAACTCTGCATTAGTAGATGCCAGAAATTCAGTCTGCACAGACTTGACGGGCCAATCTACACTATTTACTTGGCTCAGCCTTGAATGTTGTGGCATTTTTTCAAATACTCACTCATCATACTGTCTTATTTCCTCAAAGGTAGAGGCAGGAAACCTCACTAACCCTGTCTCTGTCTCCCCCCGACCCCTTTCTTTCCTTCCTTCCTCTGTCCGCCTGTCGTCCGCACCCACCCCCGCCTGAAAGCAGCTTTCGTCTACTCCCATCGAAACCACCTGCCCTTCCACTTTGACGGAGCAGTTGTTTTCTACCCATCCTGTCAAGCCCCTCTATCTCATACACTTCTCTCACATCCTCCCACCTCAACCATCCCTTCACTAAAGAAAACAACCAAGTCACTTCATAACTTAGATGTTCCAACCCAGGCAACATCCTGTGAACCTCTTCTGCACCCCCTCAGGTGCAATCACATCCTACGATGTGACCAGAACTCCAACTGTGCCTTAACCAAAGCTGTTTTTGTAGAGCTCTGGCATAACTTCCCTGCTGTTAAAATCTATGCCACTAAAGGAAAGTGTTCCATCTGCTACTTTAACCATTGTTAACCCATCCTGACACCTTCATGGATCTATTGACAAGCACACCAATGTCCATCTGTTTCTGAGCTTCCTAGTGTCCTGCCATTTGCTTAAGACACTACTGTTGTGAATTTCAGGCCATTATTTTTCTATTGAATGGTAATAGAAGCTCGCATATTTAGTTCATGAAACTAGGGTTATTGCATAACAAAACTGAATGCTCTGACAAACTTGTCCCGAGTAAGTTGACCAAGTTAGAATTGTTGGTTGTCCAAATTTTCAGCTGGTGCTGTTTCAGACCCTGAAGATTTCTTTTGCAAGGGAAAAAAAGGTTTTAGTTGGGTATGAAACATTTAAAATTAGCACCATTTTTGAGATAGTAGTTTAAGTATCAAATTTCATGATTGTAGCAGTCACCTGATGACTGCAGAGTGGATATTAACTGAAGAGCTCAAGTTCCTTTTTTAAACCTTTTTGGCTGCACATCCTGTACTTGTTGGAATACTTGTTCCTTGCTAGTGATTCCTTTAATGTATCTACTTCAGCTGTCTGAAGCTGGATTTTATTTTGGTCTAAACTTCACTTTTATAGACAAATTTTGAACAGAACAAACTTTATCTTTTTGTTCATTTTGCTCTAGCTGCAAAATGTTCTTGAGTCTAAGTATTACACCTTTTTTTGGTTTAAGGGATTTAAAATAGGTTAGTTGCCTTGTTTCCCTGTGTTCCAAAATGGTTTTGCCACTAATTCTACAATTAAAGACAAATGTATAGACGTACTAGGTGCTTGTATAATTCTCATGTAAACCATCAATGGAACATGGTACTTTAACACCATCTAAAACTGCATTGAGCCCATTAGAGCTATGCAATGATAGTCATGTCATGTTTTTAAGATTCATAACATGGAGCTCTTCCTCAAATCTGCAGACAACCTAGTTTTAATGAAACATGAAACATTTAAATTTTTAATTCCCAATTCTACTGAACCATTCCTTTCTAGAAAAGTGAGTGATTCTGTCCAATTTATGTCAGTGTTGCTGATTTTAACTGTGGTACTCTGAATCAAAATTAGAAATGGGGTTTGCAGTGAAAGAATTAATTATCTGGTAAAATGTCACTTTGTATCTGTGTCACATGCACAATCCCCAGTGTCTCTTGAGCTAACTTGTCATTCTGTTCTCGTGCTTCAATGAAATAGGACTGTTCAATATGCAATAAAGTATTTGCTGTTCAATCTCCAGGAGTCAGGCTTAAAAGCAAATCAACCAGTATCCTTTGCTGTGAGACTGAATGGTGCTAAAGGTTTGATTGATGCCAAAGTTCATAGCCCATCAGGGGCAGTAGAGGATACCCATGTGTCTGAAATTGAACCAGGTAAGGATTTGAGAACATGTTCCTTTTTTTTAAAACTTTCAACTTTCTGCTAAAAGCTGCTTTACCCCTCTTTGAGCTCCTCTGCACACTCCATTTCTCCTCCTTTTTGGTGTATCCCTGCATTGAACACCCCTTGATCAATTGTATGGTAGTGTGGGTGGGAGAATAGGAAGGAAGAGTCAAACTGGATTAAATTCACTTGACACTAGGTGTGTGAATAATGTCTACATTCATTCCAAGGCTTTTGCCTGCAAAAATAGTAGACTCGCCAACTTTAAGGGCATTTAAATGGTCATTGGATAAACATATGGATGATAATGGAATAGTTTAGGTTAGATGGGCTTCAGATTGGTTTCACAGGTCAGTGCAACATCGAGGGCCGAAGGGCCTGCACTGCGCTGTAATGTTCTATGAATGAGGCTCATACACTCCAGTACTAGATTTCAATCTGTACTTTTGGCTGGACTGCTTAGAGTAGCAGAACTCAATGCTGCTTTTCATGGATATGTTGATTTAGATATAGCCTGGAGTGAGGTTTTGCTTCTACTTGTTGCCAATGCGTGGATACATTGCTTGCTCGCTGCTTAATCACACTGACTTGATGTGATGTTTATTACAGACAAGTATGCCATTCGTTTCATTCCCCATGAGAATGGTGTTCACTCTATTGATGTCACATTCAATGGCAGTCACATCACTGGCAGTCCATT
>NC_063347.1:30498255-30515292 GCF_021869965.1 Rhincodon typus
CAAAGTTCGAGTTGGTGAGCCTTGGCAGACAGGAGACACCAGTCTTGTTTCAGCTTATGGATTAGGCCTTGAAAAGGGAACTACTGGTAAGTTACTGATTTTTGCTCCTCATGAGCCTAAACAATTTTTCCTCTTGGTTTTGTACCAAGGGGAAAGTGCTGCAGGAAGTTAATTCTTTTGCAGTGTCACCTGTCTGAAATGTATCCTCAATGCATAAAGTTGTGTGGCAGCACACTAGGAAATGAAGTATTGCTGTCAGTTCATAGCCCTTTCTAAAGAACTAAGTTATTCAAAGATAACCAAGGTGTAGAGCTGGATGAACACAGCAGGCCGAGCAGGAAGGCTGACGTTTCAGGCCTAGACCCTTCTTCAGAACCTAGGCCCAAAACATCAGCCTTCCTGCTCCTCTGCTACTTGGCCTGCTGTGTTCATCCAGCTCTAAACCTTGTTATCTCAGATTCTCCAGCATCTGCAGTTCCTACTATCTCTAAGTTATTCAAACTTCATATCAGAACTATTCAGTAGAAGGTGGAGTTAATACTGTACTTGCTACTTTCCCAAAAATGTTTTTTTTTTAAATCTGAACTGGAAATTGTGAATCCCCCTTCATGCAAGATCACCATCCCTCCGTGCCACTGGTTCAAAATCCTGGAACTCCCTCCCCCTCCCTCACCCCTCCCTAACACATTGTGGATCTACATCAAATTGGCAGCAGCAATTTGACACCTTCCTCAAGATAAGAAATAAACCCCTTGGGAGTGAGATGAGAAACTTTTTTTTTCACCTAGAGTGGGGAGTCTGTGGATCTTACCAGTGGTTGTGGACAAAACCATTGTTTTCTAGGAAGTAGATGTAGATCTTGTGGCAAAAAGATCAAGGTATATGGGAGAGCAGGATTAGAATATTGAGGGTCAGTGATAAGCATGATATTGAATGATGTAGCTGGTTCAGAGGGGTGAAATGGCCTACACGTGCCTCTTTCTGTTTCTTACCAGTCAACTTCAAAATCTGCAAATTTGGTGCTACCTTAAGCCATCTTTTGGTCTCCAATTTTAAAGCCCTACCTCAGTCTTAAGGAACTACCACTTCAATGTGAACAGGATACTGTAACCAACCTGCTGTCCCCAGTTTTAATACTTGCAGATTTAAACACAGTACTATCTACTGCAATCATAGCTTTCAAATGCCTAATGATTGAAGGTTGTACAAATCTGGTAGCTGATTAATGTGTATATTGAACTTGATTCTCTAAAATGCCAAAGCTGCTGTGAATAATACTTTTTGCATATTTTGCCCATCTTTGTCTCTAGTCTCCCTTTTGTGACTTATCTCTTTTAAACAGACAGCATTTCCTAAGAGTTAAGCTTCCTATCAAATGACTTGTGGTTTAGCTCAATCAATGGGCATTGTAGGGCTGTTTACAAAAGATCAAATATGGATAAGTGAACAATAGCTTTCCAGCAACATTGCCTCTTTGACTCCTTAAATTTTTAAGGCTACTTTTCCAACAGCACTGACGTAGCTATACTTGAATGGCTGCTTACTTAAATCTGGTCTTAATTATTGAATCACTAAATTTTTATGGTGTAAATCAGCATGGGAAAACAGCAATGCTGTTGTGTTTTTTTTCCAAATGATTGTTTAGAACAGTACAAAGTAGCTTCTTGCTTGGGAATTTATAATCAATGGACAAATAGATTGAGGTTTGACTTTCCTGCCCAGAATTCTGGATTTGTTTCTTTTTATTGGCCACTGTCTTTCCAAATCCATATTGGGAACTACCCGAATTACTTGTTTGATTTTGAATTACCTGCTGGTTAGATTGATTGATTTGCTTTTCAGGCAGGAAGTCAGCATTGTGCATTCCCCTCTGGGAAACCCCTCAGATGGCTTTTATTCCTGTTGCAGTCAGTGCCTCCTGATATTACATACTAACTAAATAATAGGTTTCCAAATTGGCACTTATGGCCTGCAGGAGACTGAAGGTGAAAATGATTTCTTTTTTTTGATGCAGTGTCCTAAGGATTCATGCCAGTGATTTCACTAAGTCACTTCAAATGCAGCTGTCATAGGTCCAATCACTGCAAGTACCTAATGTAAGCTCACTATCCTGTTATATTTGGATGCCTCATTTGGTGACAATGATCTTTCTGTCAATGATGAAAATATAATCATAGCTATCTCTGAAATATGCACTAATCATTTTACACTAATCTCAGGCCACTGGACATTTGAAAGTTCTCTGACTATAAGACATTTTGAGGTGTAGTCGCTGGTTATTAATGCAGTGAAACTGGCAGCTGATTGCGTACCCCAAACTTGACCTAAGTAGCAATAATAACCAACTGTTAATGGTAAACTTCTAACCTGCAGAATTCTGCTAGGCTTGACAGTATAGATACTGAAAGGATGTTCCCCTCCCCTTTGGCTGCCACAATCTCTGAGGGGCAGGCCATTTTTAAGACCCAAGGTGAAAAAAAGTGAATCTTTGCAATTTTCTACTTCAGTGAGCTGAAGCTGCTAAGTCAGGTCAAATGATCTACCTTGAACGTACTCAATTAAACAGAAGGGGTGGTGGATAGAGAAGTTTAAATTTTGAGGTAGATCACCCATAATCTCATTGAATGGCAGAATGAGTATAAAGAGCTGACTAGCTTCTGCTCCTAATGTTCTTGAGCAATAAGAACCTGTTTTTGTGCTGGGTTGTTTTTCAGGGATCAGCATTGGCTAGGTCACTGGAATCACTCCATCTCTTTGAAACTACTATCTTTGCATACACTAGGTCAGGTAGTTGGGGCCTCAACTTGGGAAAAATAGCAGTGCTGCTTGTTGACTTCTACACCTCAAGCCCTAGAGTGGGGCTTGGCTGGAATTGAGGCGGAGGTCAAGAATGCTAACAACTGAACCTCAACTGAATGCTAAACACTTATGTATAAAAGTGTAATATCTGTGGTTTTTGTTGCAGGTGTCCAATCTGAATTTATTGTTAAAACAGCTAATGCTAGTCCAGGCTCACTTAGTGTTGCTATTGATGGGCCTTCCAAGGTGAAAATGGATTGTCGTGACTGCCCTGAAGGATACAAGGTTTTGTACACTCCTATGGCACCAGGAGACTACCAAATCGCCATTAAATATGGAGGACCCTATCATATTCAGGGTAGTCCTTTCAAGGCAAAAGTAACAGGTAATGACCTGGATATTAAACAATAGATAGTTGGCCTACCAGTCTGATGGCAGAAGTCCTATCTACCAATCAAATCTTAAAACACATCTCTGATATCGATCTAAAACCAATCCTATCCTGCTGACAGTTTATGAACATTATCGCTTAGCTTTTGAGACACTTCAGGAGACAAAGCTCACTCTGAATAAACTTTACAACATGGTTTCCAAGTCTTGCTGATTTTGTTTGTCTGGGCTCAACAACAAACAAATGACTTTCCTGCTCCTCTGCCTGGCCTGCTGTTCCTCCAGCTCAACACTGACTCCAGCATCTGTGTTCTTGCTATCTCCTTTTTAAAATGAAGTTGTTTTTCTTCTATCACTTTTAATGGGAGCTTTTCCTTGCAATTTAATTGATGCTTGATGCTCCTAATGAAGTCATAACCAGAAACATTTATTGAAAGATATCAATGGAGCACATTATTTTGAGTACTACATATCATGGAAATGAAGCAGTGGAATTTGCTAAAGGTGTCTGCTTGTTTTTAATTTGAACATTCCCTCGAGTTGAGGAAAAACCGAAGTTGACACCACAAGTTTCTTGAAGCTTTTCATCTTTCATTCATCACATTTGCAAGAATGTTACCATAAAAGGAAATATTTTATACTCTGCCACTGTTCCACAGACTGTACATCCAGCGTCACTCCATTTTAAAGCCTCTGATTCAGTGGAAAACTTTGTCGGAGAGCTACTGTCCATCCGTCACGTTGGATGACTTTCAACCTAGACCCCTACTGCATATGACTATCAAAGTATGTTGACTTGGTTTTCCCATGTCAAATCCTCTACTGATTGGCAGGTGGAATGTCGTTTGGTGCTTTTAAACCCTTAGATGTTTCTTCCTCCTTGCAGATGTCTTGAGTGCAAGACCACTTTTACAAGTCTCTGTAGCTACACCAATTCTTTACTTCCATGTAAACTTGGTATGATTTTGCAATGGTCAATCTGACAGGTTGCTCCAGAAAGGTCTTGGTAGTCTTCCCAGTAAACCTGGCTTGGCTGTAGTGTTCTGGGGCCTACTTGAACTGCTAATAGTTTGATACATTCTGTTGACATTTTTTTTTGAAGTTTCTCCCTTCAAGTTGTTTTAAGCTTCATGAAAAGTAATGAGTTTAATTCATATCATTCTGGACACACTCCCTAAGCACAGGCTAAGGAGAGAATCATGACTTTGCATTCTTTTAGAAAAAGAGCTTTTTTATCTTTTAAAATACGCTGATCAGTTTTAATAGTCAATCTCTTCTCTAAAGCAGTACTGTTCAAGTACACAGTGTAGACTTAACTGCTGGCTTACAATAAGTCAATGGATAACTTCTTTGGTTTTTATAACATTTGAAGATGACATTTTTTTCACGTAGGTTGCAGTGCTTTAGTTTTAGAAATCCTAGAGGTAATGGATTAATTTTGCTATCTCTTCCCCTTTTATCCCCTTTCCCCTTCTAGGTGCTCGGTTGATTGGTGGTGGCAGTACCCATGAAAGCTCCTCTATTGTGGTAGAATCTGTGACCAAATCCACGACTGTTCACTCCTACAGTGCCATCCCCAAATTTACATCTGACAGCAGTAAAGTAGTGTCCAGTGGTGCAGGCCTCTCCATGGCAAATGTAGGTCAGAAGAACTGCTTCTCGGTGGATTGTAGCAGAGCAGGTAAAACTAACATTAAAACTTGAATACATTAATACAATTGTAGCTCTGGTTTTTTATGTCCAGCTGTAATGTAGCTTGGTATTGAGGTCTAAAGCCTGTTGTACATTAGTTTGAGTTTGGTAATTGATCCTATTATCTCGTGCATATAAAGTATTCTGGATTAGCTTGAGATCTAAATGGTTTGAACATCCTGCAGCATTTTTATGCTTGGGCTTTCAACCAATGGTATTAAATAACCAGTCAAGTTATGTGCTTGTCTCTTGAAGCTTTTTGTGATTGGCCTAGAGTTGCTATTGACATTGGTTTGGGACTGCTTATGCGTTCTAAAGCTCTGCTGAGGGTTACATGTTTGAGTTTCAAATGTGGTTAAAAGCCAGGAGTCACTTAGTGATCTCTTTTGCGTATTCTTGATCAGTTTAACTTCTAACAACTTTTCAGTACAAATTATTGTAATAATGGGTATGTAAGCTCTTTTGGTAACTAATTTTTAATTGTTGGCTCTTGAACACTTTTTTTTTCTACAAACCAATGTTTTGACTCCAACTTTAAGTGTTTTCATGTTATTTACTTTTACAGCAGAACTTCATAATGTGCACAGGACTTAATGTAATGGCTTGAAATAAGGCCCTCCTTTTT
The DNA here is from genome assembly GCF_021869965.1 of Rhincodon typus. Lineage (NCBI taxonomy): Eukaryota > Metazoa > Chordata > Chondrichthyes > Orectolobiformes > Rhincodontidae > Rhincodon > Rhincodon typus. The sequence goes on from NC_063347.1 coordinate 30,503,762, forward strand.
ATGCCAGTAATTATTGAGGAAAGCTACTATACTGCAAATCCTTCAGCTCTGCAATAGACATACCAAGGCTCTGACCATCTATACATTTTGTCAATTGTTACTGAGTCCCACCTGTTCTGTGGGACTAAATTTCCAGGACATGGTGGCTAGATAGGCAATGGCAACTTTGAGGCTAAAGTCTTGAGCAGCACTGTCTTGTTTCATTCTTCCAGAAATAACTGGCTGCTTTTCTGTGCATATGTTTGATAATGCTATCAGAAGTGAAAGGTATCATTGCTAGTGCTATTAAGCAGTTCTTAATCTGCTGAACAATGCTGTTGAGTTCTGTCTGGCATTTGCTTATAGATGTCACTATAGCTTTGATCCAATGTAAGTGAGCTGAGTGGCTGCTGTTATCAATAAGGCAGCATCTGATTGCATCAAGTGACCCAAGCAAACCTGGAATCTGATTTTTTTTTTGAGGTGGGTCTTTGAAAGAGGTAATCATTCCACCATTTTGGGACAAAGTAAGATGGTTGTGGTTGCCTGAAGCCAAACACCTGAGCCCCAGGAAATTGCAGCAGGAGTTCCTTAGGTAGTATGCTAGACCCAGCTATCTTTAATTTCTACAAATTAGTCTTCCCACCATTTTACGGACAGAAGCATGTTGACTGAATAATATGCATTGACAATTGAGCTCCTTTTTAATCTTATCGAAGATCTGCAGCTCTAGTGAACCAACCAACTGCAGCCACAACCCAAGCAACTGGTTTTTGTGTAAACGTTTCGTTCCCCCTTCTAGGTGACCTCTTCAGTGCAGTCTAGCCTCCGAAGCAGTGTTCTGTTTCACACTGCAACCATTGGTGCCATAAACAGGTTGAAATAGACCACATGTACGTACCACTACAGAGCAAAACTAGAAACAACTACCAACCATGACAGACCAGACCATATAAATGCATAACAGAACAGAACAACAGCACTTCAGTGTAGGCTTGACCGCAAGAAAGATGTCCCCTAGAAGGGAAATGACTCATATTTTGCATGAAAACCAGTCAGCTCGGCAAACCAACCAATTCTGCACTCCTTTTTAGGTATGAGTGGTCAGTATCTATTTGCAGCAAAACCTGAACAGCATCCAGGTTTGGGTTGAAAAGTGATAGGAGTGAAACTTGCTCTCTGTAAATATTAGGCAATGACCACTTCAAATGAGAATCTAAACAGTCCCCATGTCACTTAACAGTGACCCTTGCTGAAAGGCCCCAGTACCAACTTCCTGGAGGCTTTTAAACTAGAAATCGAACAGGAATCGGGCACTGCCTGAAAAGGAGATGGATGAAATAAAAGTATCGTGAATTTCAAGTTAGGACATCTAGATGTTAAAATGACTTCGGGTGAAGCATTAATGCTTTGTTTTCCAGATAGATGCCCTGGATATTCAGCTCCCTTGCCTATGTGTGATGGAGACACCACTTGTAAAACACTACTTGCAGAAGGGCCTTGATGCATAATGACACCTCTTTAAGCCACTAGTGCATGAAAATTGAGTCCAGAAATAGAGAAATTTTCTCCAGAATAACCCCAAAGTATTCTGGAAATGGGAGGGAGGTGTATTCAAATTGTAATGGGTTTAAATTTTTGTCTGCTATAAGATGGATCTGATGTTTGAACCACTTGTGCAGTTGGATCTATACTTCTAATCTCATCTTGTTAGTGTTATTTTTAAATCTCCTAGTTGCTACAAATTTCTCATACAAGTGGTTAATTTCTAAACATTTTTTGTCCTCTCTTAGGTTCAAATGTACTACTGGTTGGTGTTCATGGACCCACGATTCCATGTGAGGAGGTGTCTGTGAAACACATTGGAAATGAGCAGTACAACGTAGCCTATGTAGTGAAGGAGAGGGGAAACTATACACTGGTTGTGAAATGGGGTGACGAGCATATTCCTGGGAGTCCATTCTATATAACAGTTCCTTAAACAGGCCATCTCTAATCTGGCTACTTTTGAATTCAGCACTCCAATTTGGTATCTGAGTTTCCAAGGACACTGCAATTGTATGATGGCTTCAAAGCTCCAAAATGGATGCCTTTTTCAAATATTCGCTGTTGAATCAGCCACTCCAAAGAATGGACTGGGTTATGGGTGGATCGTATGGATTATATATATAAATATGAACAAAACTGGATTATTCTGGGTTTTTTGCTAGGCCTGTTTGGCTAAAGCCATTAATAGCTGTTTGATCTTCAGATGGACTTGACTGCAATGTAGAATGAGGGATATCCCATTCTGAAATGGTTATTTCTTGTTTGCCATGTTTCACTATAATAATGACCTGGCAGACAGCATTGCTTCTGAGTACCATTTTTTGATTAGGGTGCATGCACAATCTTTGAAGCTTTTTGTAAGGAATGTGCAAACTGATCAAAGGATTTTTATGATCTTGTCTAATTGGAGACTCAGGAACTCTGGCTTCAAATTTCTGCAAATGTCCTTTGCATAAACACTGATCTTAAATTATTTTTTTGGCTGGGGAAAACCATGCTGCTGTGGCTGTCCTTATCACCCATTTCACTGTCTACTGCATGCTCTAATATTGGTGTCATTTGATTTAGAGGACTAGTTGGAATAAGATGGCATATAAGGCAAGATTTTTGCAAGCACCTAATTAGTCAATTTCTGCCATGTGGCTCTACCTCCCTGGCAGCCAGTGGTGCATCAAATGCTCAAGTTGGCTAAACCTGGAATAGCAGACAAGCCAACCAAAATTCCTCCTGGACATATTTGGCCACCCCTATTTTTCTCCTTCTTGCTGATTGGTAGTGCTGCCATTTTAGACGTACTTGGATATTTGATCTTGGTACTTCTGCCAAAATGAACTTGCCCATGCAGCAAAGTTTTTTTTTTTAAGGGCTGCTCACCTGATTCTGGTGCATATGAGTAAAACTTAAATAGGTCAGTTTGTATAACTGGATATTTGTTTTTGACTTAAATTTAAAAACTACTAAATTGCACAACTCTTCTCTTAAACTGAACTTTAAGGTCTATACTCTGGCATTAATCTTAATAATTCTTTCCTCTAGGGCTGATTTTTGTAATTGGATTTTGTATTGGAGTCTAAAACATGGGGAAGAGTGGTTTGTCATTTTTATAATGCTTTGCCTTACTGTGAAAAGCTTAATGTAACTCAACTGAATCAATAAACTTCAATAAATGCACAATGTTCACTTGTTTGAAATATTGCATTTGTTACTAGGAAACTTTTTTCAAAGGAGAGGTTTCATAAAAGACTGCTAAGTGTTCTTGAATGTCCCAGATTAAATGTGTAATTATTTTTATGGGTTTCCAAGCTGCTGTTTACTACTTGACAAGTGCTGAAAGTAGATCTAAGTGGTAAATATCTTAAACACCTGATTTTTTTTTAGTTAAGTCAAAAGATGTCCTGTTTTGGTTCAATATTTGAACAAAACAGGATTCAACCCTTGAAAGCTTAAACATTACTTTTTTATGAAAAAGTACCTTAACTGATCTTTCTATTTTTGCTTATTTATACAACTGTATTGCATGTTGTGTATTTTTGCCAGCATACTTTGTCTCCTGTCAAGTTTTTGATTGCCCTTTTTGGCTTCCAAAATACGCAAACCTGGCTGGCTATTCTTTGCACCTCTGTAAGCCTGTTGACTTATCCTTTGCTTCCCAGGTAAGCCACATATGGATTGATCTTGTGGCAGTCTAAATTCGTATTTTGAACACTTTTTTTTTTATACAAACATGAACAGCCTATTTTGCAGCCACTCACCCCCATCGCCCACCACCTCACCAAGCTAGTAGTGAATGACCTGCTAGTCATGAAGGAACCTTGAAGGAAAAACCATGCCCATCATTCAGCTAATATATATCCTGTTTGCATGAATGGGCAAGCTAGCAGCACTTGTCCGCTAGGGCTTCCTGCTAGTACTATCAGTTGGTCTGTGAAAATTGTAATTTTAATGACTTTATTCTGCATTTGCTTTGCAAATTATTAGTTTAAGCCTGAACTATTTGTCTGCTGTTTGGAGATTCACTACTTTTGGGAGCATATGCTTGAGTATTAAAGTAGGTTTTTGTCATGGCCAATATTATCTGACAAGGTTAAACCCTGTTTCAGAGGTGCTTGGGCATAAACTGCCACTTGCAGTGAGCAAAGTATTCTGGTAGCCTGCATGTCATACCTGTCCATTTAGAATATCAAATTGCAAAGCCACATTGGTATTTATTTCTAACCTGCTACAACTAGAGATATCAAGCATGAGATTTCCTGGACAACATCTGCATTCATACCACAATATCCCACTTAATATTGTTTTAGTTTTGCATTTTGAGAAAATTCTCAAATTCCACAAGTCATTAATGAAGCATTTCAATCAAGTGTTTTGAATATCAGTACAGAAAGTCCACTAACTATTGGCTACACTTTCTTCAACAAAATTCTTAGCAAATATAACTAGTTGTGAGAACAGTGTTATGGTATAGCAATACTGTTTCAACAACACTTCAGACAAGTATGTACACTTTGATGTACTGAGTTTTCATGATCATTCCCCAAAAAACATCCTGTTAAATGCTATATGCAAGATAAGTTGACTGCATAGTGTTTCACCTCCCCCTGACTTGTACTGAAAATCGAGCCCTGCTATTGCTATCAAAGCTGAAGGATGTTAAAATATGCAGAGTTCATCAATTTACCCAATTTTCATAACCAGGCTAACAAACAAAGGACCAAGTGGTGGTACTTCATTTGTACATAACTAATTTAAACTCTAATCCCCTTAAACTCACCATTTTTTCCAAAAGTAGGAAAATGGGTGTTCCAGACATCAGATGGTTTTTGGGGTCCTGTTTCCAGTTGCTTCAATTGGTTTATAAGGGGCACTGGCTAGTTCACACTTAAGGCAGTGACCTCTTGCTGAAAGGTGGGGTGGAAGAAGAAATGACCTGGGTTTTCTTCAGGTTTTAAAGTAGCATTTTTTGTCTTTTTTTAAAAAAAAAACCTGAGCTCTTAAATTGGTAGATCTGAGTTTCTCCAACTTGTTCGCAGCCCCAACCTGTTCAACTAATGAACCAGTGAGATGTTGGCAGATAAAAGTCATCAATAACCAATTTACTAGTCAGCAGACCAATCAGCTACTTGTTGCTGGTGAAACTGTTTGTACATGCTTCAGCTTGTCTAAGCTACATCTACAACTACTGTTAGTAGGCAACTCGGTAAATTTATTTGTAACGAGTGCCTAGTTACTCCCTGTTTAAAAAGCATAAGTGCAATCCTTTTAAGCTGTGGACTGAAATGGGAACATAATACAGGAAAATAAACTTTATTATTGTATATGGGACCAAATATATGGCAAGTAACCTAGTGCTAGAAACATCCATCGGCCTGCTTTGTCTGGATGGGGAAAATAATTAGGCTTCATGCTTCCAATGTTTCTAATGGCCACTGGAACAGAGCAATCTAATGGAAAGTGAGAATTTCCTTAGAACTCCTGACCATCCACCTATCGCTTCCCTTGGTCCAGTCACTCTAGCTGTAAAGTTTTGGACTTTTAATTGAATCTTGTCTTAAGATCAGTTTAATCTTTCATAAAGATTACTTGCATGCTTAAACTTGAATGTACCTACTTATTTGGGTCTCGTCCATACATTTGTTAACGCATTCATTGTTATGGAAACAGCTGTCCAAAATACATGTAAATTTAAGTACAGCAAACCCTGTTTTAAGCAGCACCTTACAAGCTGGCACTTGAGAAACTGGCAAAAATTATATAACCCAAACTCTGACAACATGGTATTTATGCTACAAGTGTATACCCCATGCATTACATTTCAGTGTCTTTGATTTTTTTTTAAGGGATGCTGATGTCAAAGCTTTGTTTAGTCAGTTTACTGTGGTAATATGTACCTCAATCAGGAAAATTTTGATCAACTGTCACATTCCTAGTTCCAGTGCCAGTTGTTAAAATTTTGCTGCATTGGAGAAATGGAAGTTGACATTCCACATTTTTAAGATTAAAATTCCCATGTCCCATTCCAACAATGATGGCACTGTGCTGTTCTGTATTAGCAAGGCAGTTTGGGTCATGTGTTTTTGACAGAAGTCACTCTTACTCTTGGCCTTGTTTGTGTAGCATTTCCTCTTTAACTTTGGCTGTTTTTTGTTTTATCTTCTTTTTTGTTTTTTTTTTTTGGAGAACTAGTGAGACTTAAATGAAGACCAACTTGTAAAATCAATTTTGCATAAATGTATCTGGATGTCATCTAGATTGTCATTCACACAGGCTCTCTCACTCCCAGGCACTCAGACCTGCTGTAAAACAAGTTTGTTTCTAATCCACTTGTCAGGTACTTTCCTAAGCTGCACAACATGCAACTGAGCTGTAACAATTGTATTTGTTTTGGTTACCAAGTGGTAGGTCCCTGAATAGGTGCTGGGAAAGGAGGTACAACACAGGTTTTATCCAGCTGTTTTCAGTTGTATTTTGAGCAATGTTAACATTAGAAAATTCCCACTAATTTTCCCAGCACTAACTTCACAACTCCGTTTAAGACTGAACTCCCAAATACCTTGTTAAACAAACATTAAATGCTTGCTGAAATGTTTATAAAATGTAGCTTTAACCTGAGTTAATGGAGGCTATGAAGTTCCACCATCAACACTTAGACATCTCTTGGGATGAGCTATTGAGTTTAAAGAATAACACTAGTGCAGTACCAGATCTGTTTGATACTAATGCTGTTAGTATCAACTTTTTTCTGTCTTAACCATATCTCTGTACTAGCCATTAAGTAATGTAACAACCTGTTTACTGTTGGTCAAGTTGAGCCATCTGCTGAAGCCTTTTGTGGCTATCCTTTCCCACTTAGTCAATACAGCACAGAAACAGACCCTTCAATTCAACTCATCTGCACTAATCAGACATCCCAATCTGACCTAGTCCCATTTGGCTCCTATAACCCTTCCTATTCACATACCCATCCAGATGCCTCTAATATTGTAACTGCCTCTACTGCCACCACCCCTGGCAGCTCTTTCCATGCACCACTCTCCATGAAAAAATTGCTCCTCAGGTTCTTCTAAATCTTTCCCCCTCACCTTTTAAATCTAGAACTCCAGTTTTGGACTCAGCTCTCCCTCCACCCCATCAAAATTGTTTGGGGGCAGGGGGGTGGAAAGAAAGCCCTCAGCTATTCACCTATCCATACCCCTCAGTTTTATAAACTTCTAAGGTCACCCTTGGTCACTGCGGGGGTTCGGGGGGAGAAAGAACTTGTCCTCGTAGTTCAAACCATCTAGTCCTGGCAACAACCTTAATCTTTTCTACACCTTCAATTTTCACAACATCCTTTCTAGAAGGGTAACTGGAATTGCACGAAGTATTCCAAAAGTGGCCTCCAATGTCCTGACCAATGAAGGTAAGCATGCCAAAGGCCACCTTCACCACCCTGTCTACCCATGACTCTACTTTCAAGGAACCAATCACCTGCACCCTACTGTCTTCATTTGGGCCTACCATTTAACTGTGCAAGTCTTGCCCTGGTTTGCATTACCAAAATCAACACCTCATTTATCTAAATTAAACTCCACCTGCCACTCCTGGTTTACTGAGAATCTTCACTGTCCTCTACGCCACCTATTTTGTCATATGCAAACATTTTAACCATGCTCTTATATTCACAGACTGCTACCAGAGAGAATTGGCAATTAATTTACCCAGACCTTCCAGTTGGGTCAGGTGGATGACCATGACAGTATAGAACTTGGACATTATCCACGCTTTCATTTAAAATTGCATTGCATTGTTAACACCAATATTATTTCAGCTGACTTCTCAAAATTTTAACTTCTAGGATAATGTAATTTTCATTACAGGTAGAAATGAAATTTACTGAATTTACCTTTTTGTAGGTGAAGTTATTAAACTGTCCAGTTAATTTCTGGTTCTGACTTGAGTACAATAGTGGATTTGAAACAACAGCGTTTGAAATCTAATAATCTTAGAATCAGATCAGACTCTAAACTCTGGCTTAAATGTGTTTTGAGGTTCATGGATCTGGTCATATCTGAAAAGACAGACTGGCAAATGCTTTTACATTAAACAGTTGAAGAAATTATTTCCACTGATTTTTGAAGAATTTAGAACCAGGGGCCATAGTGTGCCTATGGAATGAGCTGCCAGAGGAGTGGAGCCTGGTACAAGTAACAGCATTTAAAAGGCATCTGGATGGGTATATGAATAGAAAGGGTTTAATCATAAAATCCCTACACTACAGAAGCAGGCAATTTGGTCCATCAAGTCTGCACCAACCCTCTGAACAGCATCCCACCCAAATCCACCCACTCCCCTATCCCCATAACCCTGAATTTCCCATGGCTAATACATCCTTGGACACTATATATGGGCAATTTAGCATGGCCAAACTACCTAACCTGCATATAAAGAAAAACACAGCACACGAACAGGCCTTTTGGCCCTCCAAGCCTGCACTGACGCATCCTGTCCTTCCATATTAAAACTGTCTTCACTTACAGGATCCATATAATCTCTGGACTGTGGGAGGAAACCGTAGCACCTGGCAGAAACCCCAGCAGACATCAATCAGGTTCCTGTATGGTATAGCAGGCTCTTGAGGGCCACTATAGCCTGTTCCTGTCTTCAAACTGTCACATGGACATTTTTTGTTTCACTGTATCTGCACAATTGAGATTTCATAATGTGAAATGCATTGTACTGTCCAACAAATTCATTCTACATTTTCTAGAAGAGGCCCTTAACTTCTAAAACAGTTGCATGACAGCACAATATGCAATGTAAAGGTAGCTGCCTGACCTTTGACTCCATTACATGAACCAGTCAGCTGTGATGTACAGTAACATGGCAAGCGCAGAAACCAGACAAAGTCTTGCATTAGAGCTATGTAAATGATTAGTGTTGTAACCAATTCAAGACTTCTGTCTGAACAAGATCTCAACTCCTGGTACTGTTGCATGGACTAACGTAGAGAACCACAACTATTCATAATCTTTTATTTTCAAAAAATATCATAGTTCTCTCACATGCCAGTCTGTTTTGAGACTGACCTCAATACTACTAGAAGCAAAATCTTGCCTATGGGCAATTATTCAAAAGCCACATGTAGTTATTTTTAAAAATAATGAACTGAAAATCTGACATTTTAAAAATGCTAGTGATTTGGCAGCATATTCTTGGTGTTGCCCTCTAAGACTCTTTTGCTGAAAGTCTATGGGCAGAAAAATCATTGGTCTTCCTCTTTACACTTTAATCATTTGCTGAGCCCTCTGCCCAAAGATTCTGGGAAAGCATCTTTGGGCAATACTCTGTCTAAACTGCTAAAAACTGGGTTGCCGTCAAGAGTATCTCTTTATATAAAGAGACCACTTTGTTAATTTCCAGAGTTCCTGGCTTTGGAAAGTGTTTTTCTTTTTTCCCTTCCCCATCCCACCCTATTGCGAATGGACTCACTTAATTTAATCTGGATGAACACAAAGGACATAATGCAGCACTATCTGGCTGAGGTATAATATCAACTGAATTTTATCGTGAGCCATTCTCATTTGGGAGTTACTTATTTACATGTGCTTTGAGACTAGAGTGAAGGTAGTCAGCCAGCACAGAATAGTAGTGATCAATCAAATCTGGAAGAGTTTGTAAGAAAGACCTTTTAGGATGGGAAGTGAATGATAGGAGAACTATTGTAGTAAGACTGAGTGAGAATTAAAACATTTTAATTGCAACACCCACCAGCTTAGCTTGTAGCAGTTCTTGAAACATGACTTAAAATGAGTTCCTATTGGAAAGGCGAGGAAGAAAGTGTGGGAGATCTGGTTTAGTGACAGTGGGGAAAATACCTGGAAAGGAGGAGTGATTGGGACCAAAGTCTATAATGTTTGGCAGCAGGTGCTGTATTGGTAACCAATGAATTGGAGAGGATGAACAGTGGACTGGTGAGTGAGATGAGCTGTAGGAGGTCCTGGATAACCTAAAGTGAGACTGGAGACTTTAAGTAAAGATGAGAATGTGACTAATACAGCTGTCATGGTGAAAGTCAAATATTTATGCATATTTGTAATATGAACTGATAAACCTTTGGATAGAAAACTAACTTATTCCCTGGTGTTACAGCTGGATTGGAGTGTAGTGTATTTGAGGGTTCTCTTGACCATTACGTATCTTTGATTCAATGTAAAATGTCTGGCCAGAGCTGAGGATCTAGGAAAGCTGTACTTGATGCTGAGCCATAGCAACTCTCCCAGCTTTAATCCAGTCTCTCATTTAAGTGCCAAATAAAGCTATTTACCTCTTTTTGTTAACACCACCCAATATTTTAAGAGGTCCTTAAATTGGAGGCATGGCTTGTACATTCTATTCAAAATTTTTTGTTTTGGTCTGATGCCAAAATCGACAATTTTGAAAAATATGACCAGGACTAACTCTCTTTCTTTTTGAATTGCCTCAAAGGCAATAGGTTTGTGATTGGAATATGTGGCTATAATCTACAGCATGTGGTGCTTTTGTAATGATTCCAATCATAACTCTGGCTTTTTATATTTGGAGGGAGGGTTATGCTGAACACTACCCTATTATTGGGGCATGGAGAAAATTTTAATGGTCAAAGCACATAAAAGGAATTTTTGTTTCTAAACCATTAACAGGCATTCCTGCGGCTAGTCAAACATTTGGGATTAAAAACATTCAAATTTAAAAACATTTGTATTTGTGTTCAATGTCTTTCCTTTTTTTAATGCCCAAGCTCTTTTTTAGAGACCTCCAAGATTTAAAAGACTAGGTAACTGATTAAATATTAGCAGCTACCAAGCTCTTAAACTCAAGGTTGTAGAAAAGATGTCCTTTTGTTGAAAACTAATTTAAACTCAACTGGAGGTCATGTTCTAATGTGGGTTTTAATGAGACTTTTGCTTTTAGAATAAAAATATTGAAGGGAAGCTTCTCCATACAAGAGAGCTTTTTAAAACAATTGAAGGATATAGGTTTCCCTCAACTAGTTTCTGTCTAGATTCCATGACCCCACTCTAATCTGAGCGACTGAGCTTTCACAAGATGCTGAAAAGTACACTGCTATAATTTGAAGCTGAAAAATAAAATCAACGGAGCTGTGCAATGTCAATTACTCACTTGCAAAAGTAAGAATGGAAGGGTTTTTGAAATTCCATGTGTTGCAGTAAACAATAGGGAAAAAATTGTGGTACTTGAACCAAAAAAATACACCAATTGCAAACCCACACTATTTTTAACAATAGTATATTTTTCATCTAGTTGCTAATTGGAATAAATAAATTGGTGCAAAACTTAGGTAATATAACCTTTCTACTCTTCAGTGATTATTTCCAAGTTGAGACAATTGGCTATTTGGTCAATTTAAAAACAATGGCACATTATTAATGAGCTAGTAGGAACTGGAGAATCTGAGATAACAAAGTGTAGAGCTGGATGAACACAGCAGGCCAAGCAGCATCCGAGGAGCAGGAAGGCTGACGTTT
>NC_063347.1:30515692-30523255 GCF_021869965.1 Rhincodon typus
TCTGCTGCTTGGCCTGCTGTGTTCATCCAGCTCTACAGCTTGTCATAGCATATTATTAGTAGTTGCTGGCTTTAACTGAGTTTATTTTTTTTTTCAATGATGCAGAATAAATCTATTTTTGCAGTTCTTCACCTTCGTCTTGGCTAAGAATAGACCAATTGTAAACAGTTGTTTGTCTTTTTTTTAAATTAAAAGCTGAGCCAATAAGACAAAAATTCAAATAGCTTTCCACAGTGGGGATGAAAATCCTTGACTCTACATTTCCAAAGGTCTGTATACCATTCATACTGAGCTGGTGTGCAGAAATTTTTCAATGTTGTATGAATATTCTTCAACAGACTGCATGAGTGAACTCTACTAAGTTGATCTGAGCAGAACAATACTGCAATCCGGTGGCAGCTCTGTTTCCAATGGAGAATGTAATGTTTTTCACTCTCATTTTCTTAAAATGGTTTAACGTAGTACTTTATTCTCGCTCAACTTTCTCTTATCTTGGTAGAAATATTCAATAGCTACTTCCTTTCTGCTAATTTATTTTGCACTATTGACATCAAGTTTTCCTATCAACGGCACAGTGCATTTTTGGTTCAATGCATAATAATGTCCCGCATGTCACACAGTAGGAAAGACAGATTTAATCAGTGAAATACCTTTTCATCAGCAGCATTCCAGTTGCTTGACATCAGCAATTTCTCTAAATGAGACAATGTGCTGTTTTGCACAATCTGCTAGCTCATTGGCTATCTTTGCATCTTCCCATGGCTCAGAACTACAGTGATGCAATTTGTCTCCACCTAAACCCATAGGATGTCTGAAAGATTTAATAAATTACCACAACACTGGTGCAGAATAGATCGGTCAAAATTCCATCAGGTTCAATGTTAGTGCCTGGAGCTTTCACTTGGCTTTTGTTTCATTCTTCATATGCATCAATTTGTCAATGTCTTGCCTTGAGTTATTTAAATACTCAAAAACCAACTGCGTTGTGTTTCAAATATTTTGGATACTTTGGAGATGGAATGGTACAATTATACTGTCTATTGCACTAAAATTTAAAGTCCTTTTTGCTTTCCTACATGCACATGATAGCCACTTTCCTTCAGGCTCATCAGCATTTTCTGTAACTAGGCACCTCTGATGTCAACTCTCCATTGTGTTACAGCACCTGGGAGATCAAACACCATTTGCTTCTCATCAACAGCTGTTTCACTTCTATAGTTTATTTATTGTAATATGATAGGCCATTTCTCAAATAGGGACAAAAGGAAAACCTAAATTGTATATTCTGGACAAAACAGATGGCTGTAGTCATGAATGATAAATATTAAGAATGCTTTAAGCCAGCTTCAGCCAAGGCTTGCAGTTGGCATTTCAGTTGTGTTCTGTCACTTAATTGATTTTATCACTTATAATTGAGTAGCACAACCTATGGTTGTTTGCAGCCATCACCTCTGTCTCCCAAAGGATAGCAGACCTGGCTGTCAAGCTGGTAAACACAACCTAAGTGTGATAGCAACAACTGTAATATTTACATTGTTTCCATTACAAATGTTAGCATACACTTTGAGATAATGAGTTAGCTTGCAGAAAGAAAGTTGTTGGGAGCAATGCAATGATTTTAGCCCCTCTGCTGCCTTAATGCTATAAAAAGGCTATGGATATTTTGGGGACATATATGGGGTAAGAGAGGATGTGTAGCTTGGTATAAAGGGTATGAAAAGTGCATACAGAGACAGTGAGGGGGTTGAGAATATGAGGAGTGTTTGCCAACTTAATTTCTTGTAACTTTTTGGCCATAGTCCCCTAGGCAGACTAGGTGAAAAGTCTGCTTCCAGGCTCCTGCACGATCAGCATATTGGTGACCTGGGATGAGTCATAATTCTCAATTTAGCCCCAAAATTTAGCCCCAATTTAGCCCTGGATAGCCCCAGCCTCTACACAATCAACCCCTGAAAGAAAATTGGAGCTGTGGTGCCCGTTTTGATATCTAAAGTCAAGGAGGTGCTTATAGTAAATTCCTGTATAGGTATGTCATAGTAAATAAAAGGAAACTAACACTTTGTTCAGTAATAAGTCTGCCATCATCATAAAGTCAGAAGCAGGGGCACTTGATGACTAGACAACGTTCAGCACCACTTATGATTCTTCCAATGCAGAAGCAGTCCATGTCCGTAAGATGTGGGCAATATTCAAACTGGGGATGATAGAGGATAAGTAACATTTTGTGCCATACAAGCACCAGATAATGACTACCTCCAACAAGACAGTATCTAACCCCCCCCTTTTGATAGTCCGTGATTTGCCATCACTGAATTCCCCACTACCAATATCCTGGGAGTTACCACTGATAGGCAATTTAACTGGTCCAACCATACAAATACTGTGGCTACAACACCAGGTCAGAGGCTAGGAATTTTGTAATGAGTAACTCCCCTTGTTATTCCCAAAGTGTCTCTGCCATCTACAATGCACGTCAGGAGTTTGATGGAATACTCCCCACTTGCCTAGTTGGGTGTAGCTCCAACAACACTCAAGAAGCTTGAACACCATCCATAACAAAGCAGCACATTAGATTAGCATTACATCTGCCTTGAACATTCACTCCCTTCACCAATGATGCACAGTGGTGGCAATGTGCACCATCTACAAGGTGTATTGCAGTAAGTTGCCAAGGCTCTTTCAACAGTATCTTCTAAATATTTGCTGGGTTAAAGTCCTGGAACTCCTTTCCTAAAGCACAGAGTGATTCTACTCCTATAAAAACAAAATCAACTCAACACCACCTTCTGCAGGACAGTTGGGTAAGGGTAATGAATGCTGACCTAGCCAGCACTGCCCACATCCCTCAAGATTTGAGGTAAGCTGTGTAACAGCAACAGCACTTACCTTCACCTCGCAAATTCTTGACTCAAACGATTAGATGCTTCTCCTAAGTTTGCTCATAATTATTTTTTGAATTATTTCACCTTTGTAGTATACCTAAAGTTAAATGAAATAGCACAAGTAGCAACTGCATAAAGCTCATTAAATTATTAGAATTAGTACCAGATCAAACTGGTTCAGGTTAGAAAAAATGCTGTGTGAAACATCATGGTTGGTTCAAGTGACAATATTTGTTTTAACCTTTTTTTGCCTTCCCCAGTTTGTTATTTGATATACCTTTCAAATGTCACAGGGAAGATGTGCTTAGAAACAAGCTCACAATGGGCGAAATTTGTATTTGCACTTTACTTTGGTATGATTGTCAACTCTCAGCTTTAACTTACATGAGCAAGAAGGATGTATTGAATATCAAACACCTCCTACAATAGGGTGATACTGATCCAATATTAAAACTGCCACATTATTCAGTATGTATTTCCCATATGTTATATTTGTTCTGTGACACAATCAACATCACCACCAACAGCAATGCTTAATAAAGAGAGAACATATGGTTGTGTTGTTGAATAAACTGGAGTTAATGATTGAGTGTAACAGCTGCTGTTATGACGGATGTATGGCATGTACCGAGAGTTCCATCTGCTGGCCAACTAAAATCTTTTTATATAGTATTAAATATATCAACATTGCTGGTATTTCACATCAGAAATTCCTATTCCTATTCTAAATTGATTGCACTTGCTTAATTTACTTTAATCATTAAATTATTTAGGAGTAACAGCTATTTATTATCCTAAATCAGCTATTGCATTGTTTAAAAACTATTTAATATGAAGGTTCAACAAAGAGTGCAGGAAGGGATGCTGCAGCAGCACCAGGCTCACATAAAGAAGACAGAAATAGCGAGAACAACATGTGATACGTGGAGCTAAGCAATCCCACAGCCAACAGATCGGAGAGGCTGGGAAGTGCCACGACCTCCAGTAATGATACAATGAATTGATATTGATGTTGACAGTGAGGAGGATGATCTCAGACTACAGTCTGCTATTAATCCCGATAAATGTGAGGTGATGTATTTTGGGAGGTCTAATAAGGGAAAGATGTACATAATACATGCTGTGTCCCAAGGGAGTACTGAGGAACAAAGGAACCTTGGTGTAGAAGTCTGTAGATCCCTGAAAAGGTGTCAGCATATGTAGATAGGGCAGTGAAGAAATCATATGAATGCTTGCCTTCATTGGCTGAGCCATTGAATGTAGGAGCAAGGAAATCTTGTTACAACTTTACAACATATTGGTTAGGTTACAGCTGGAATACTGTGTGCAGTCCTAGTCACCACACTATCGGAAAGACATGATTGCACTGGACAGCGTGCAGAGGACATTCCCCACGATGTTGCCTGGGATGAAAAGTTTCAGTTACGAGGAAGTCTTGGACGGGTTGGGTTTGTTTTCTTTGGAGCAGAGGATGCTGAGGGTGAATCTAATTGAGATATACCAAATTACAAGAGGCATAGACAGTTTCCCCGTGGCAGGTGTGTCTAAGACCAGAGGGCATAAGTTTAAGGTGAGGAGTAAGTGGTTTAGAGGAGATCTGAGAAAAAATGTTTTCACTCGGAGGGTAGAAATATGGAATGTGCTGCCTGAGAGGGTGGTAGAATCAGGTGCTCTCGCAACATTTATGAAGTTTCTGGATGAGCACTTAAAATGGCAGGGCACAGTAGGCTATGGGCCAAGTGCAGGTAAATGGGATTGGTGTAGTTTTGTGTCTGTGTGTTGGCATAGACATGAATGCTGTATGACTCTATGATACATCCAGTCACGTATGATGGTCAGCAACTAAACAGCTGACTGGAGGAGAAGGCTCCACAAATATCCCCACTTCAGTGGCAGTGGAGCCCAGCGTAGTATTGCATGAAGCAAGGCTTAGAAATTTGCAATTATCTTTAGCCAGGACTACCAAGTAGATGATCCATCTTTGCCTCCTCTCAGATCCCCAGTTTCAGTAATCGCAGATAACTGTGGATGTGTATGGTGTTGCAAGAGTGCTCAACTGAAATCCTTTTTAATCAAATATAGTAGTTATATACCAAGAAATGGCTGAAGGCACTGGATACCCCAAAAGCTATGAGCCCTGACAACATTCTGGCAACAGTGCTAGAGTCCTCACTGAATTCTCACTATTGTTATTTTATTCTTTTATCAATTTTGGTTTGGAGCTGTGAATTGGGAATTGTGAGATTAAGATGACTTTTGAACTATGGGTAACCGCTTGTGTTAAAAGGAACACAGACCAAACAAGCTTTTGTTTATTTGTGAGAACTAGGCCTGGAAGTTAATTGCAAGTTTGTTCCTGTTCAAAAGGTTCTGCAAATACTTTGTCACTGGGGAAGAGCATCATGTTTAAACAGATAGTAAAGACTGGCTATTAACAAGATCAGTACCTGGGAATTGGTTTCAACAAATCTGGAAAAGACCATAGAGTCACAGAATCACACAGCATAAAAACAGGCCCTCCACTCATCATGTCTATGCTGACTAACAAACACCAAGCTACACCAATCCCATTTACCTGCACTTAGTCCATAGCCTACTGTGCCCTGGCATATTAAGTGCTCATCCAGAAGCTTCACAAATGTTGCGAGAGCACCTGCCTCAATGACCCTCTCAGGCAGAACATTCCATATTTCTACCACCCTCCGGGTGAAAAATGCTTTACTCAGATCTTCCCTTAACCACTCATGCTTCACCTTGAACTTATTCCCTCTGGTTGTATTCACGTCTGCCATGGGGAGCAGATTCTCATGATCTATGTCTTTACCTCTTATAACACCCCTAGTTAAGCTGTTCGTGTTCATGGGTATGGTATAAGTTATGGGTATTACTGCCTTTATCTGAATGCGCTATAAAGGTGACCCTGATTGAGAAAATCAACCAAGAAACTATCATCATTGCCTGTCGAATACCACATCTCATCTGGGCTGTGCACACCACCTTCTGTAGTTTATTACGGTCCTGGGCAGAGCAGTTACCATACCATGCACCTGGACAGTATGCTTTCAATGGTGCATTTGTAGTAGTTGGTGAGGGACGTAATGGACATGCCAAATTTCCTAAGCTGCCTGAGGAAGAAGAGGTGTTATTGTGCCTTCTTGACTATTGCATCTACGTGGGAAGTCCAGGACAGGTTGTCAGTTATCGTCACTCCGAGGAACTTGATTAGATTGTTATCAGACTGATGAATGGACTCTCTAACCTCAAATAACGCTGATCTTGCTAACATTGATCTCACCTAGTGCATGCCCTTGCAATGTAACCTGTATGCCTCTGTCTAAGTCTTTTTGATCTGTTCATCCTTTGCTTACTATGATCTGCCTGTACTGCTCATAACAAAGCTTTTTACTGTATTTCGGTATATGTGACAATAAATAAATTAATCAATTAAAATATTGTGAAAACCACTTAAATAAGAGAAAATAACAAACTGGCCAGAATATTTAATCCTTACCTGTGCTGGTTTGCCTGTGTCATTTATGTGAATGGGCTTGAAAACAAAGGTTTTTGGAGTTTATAGTATAAAACAATTAGATTACTTTGTTGTTTAATTTTACTCTGCTAAAGTTACTATATTGTTAATAAATTGCTAAGTCTTTTGTTTAAGATACAAACTGATGTCTAGAATTAATTTTTTGCAAAGTCTGGGATTGGTTGATCAATAGTCTGGTGAGGAACCATTGGCGTCAATTTTGAGATTCTTTTAATTTTACTGTACATGAATACACTAGTAGAAAGACTGATTTGGTTCAGCTGTCTGTCTTTGTGTGTAACAAAGGGACTGAAGACTTGTGCATTAGAACTAGCCACACCCCTAGTTAAGCTGTTCGTGTTCAATTGCAACGTCTACCCAACATTGTTGAAAATTGCCCAGGTATGTCCTGTACACACAAAGCAGGACAAATCTAACTCAGTCGATTATTGCCCAAATAGCACTCAGCAGTAACCTGCCCAGTGATCCTTAGCTTGGATTCCACTTAGGCCAATCAGCTCGTGATCTCATCACAGCCCTGGTGCAGAATGAACAAAAGAACTGAACTCATAAGGTCAGAGTGACTCCCCTTGCCATCAAGGCAGCAGCTGGCAATATGGCATCATGGTGCCCATGAAAAACAATGGAATCAGTTGGAGTTATGCCTGGCAAAAAGAAAGATGGTTCTAGCTGGAAGTCAAACATCTCAGTCCCAGGACTTCTCTGCAGGAGTTCCTCAAAGTAATGTCTTTGAACTATTTTAAGTTGCTTCAACAATGTTCTACCCTCCATTATAACATCAGAATTGGGAACGTTTGCTAATAATTGCACAATATTCAGTGCCACCTATAATTCAAGCTGTGTTCTCTTGATATTCAATGACATTACCATTTGCTGTATCCCCATTATCAATAGCTCAAGGGATGGAGGGGGCGTTACCACTGAACAGAAACTATATTAAATCAGTCATGTATTCTGTGCATGTAGGAGCAGGTAACAGGCTGCAAATTCTGTAGCGAGTAACTTTCCTCCTGATTCCAATTGGCTGAGACTTCTCCACCTCCTGCGTCTCATACCTGCCCAACTTCCTGGATGGATGCAGTTCCAACAACACTCAAGCTCAACACTATCTGGAACAAAGTAGATCACTTG
>NC_063347.1:30523755-30535755 GCF_021869965.1 Rhincodon typus
TTGTCTGGGTCTCTGGATTAACAGTCCAGCAAAAATACCACTAGACTATCACCTCCCCATATGATGCCAGGAAAATTGATGGGATTGAAGGCAGATAAATCCCAAGGGATAATCTACATCCCAGAGTACTTAAAGAAATGACTCTAGAAAGAGTGGATGCATTGGTGGTCATCTTCCAGGATTCTGTAGACTCTGGCACAGTCTGTGCAGATTGGAGGGTAGCTAATGTCACTCCAATATTCAAAAAGGGAGGTAGAGAGAAGACAGGGAACTATAAACCAGTAAGCCTAACATCGATAGTGTGGAAAATTCTCAAATCCATTATCAAGGTATTTAAAGCAGAGCATTTAGAAAGCAGTGACAGGATCAGACAGAGTCAGCATGGATTTATGAAGGGGAAATCATGCTTAACAAATCTGTTGGAATTCTATGAAGATGTAACTAGTAGAGTTGACAAGGGAGAGCCAGTCGTGGTTTATTTGGACTTTCAGAAAGCGCTTGACAAAGTCCCGCATCATTGTGCAAAATTAAAGCGCATGAGATTGGGGGAAGTGTATTGAGATGGAGAGAAAACTGTTTGGCAGAAAGGAAATAAAGAGTAGGAATTTTGGGATTGTGTTCAAATAATGACCGAAATCGGTGTATGGAGAAAATAGTCTCTTTATTCAGTATCCGCAGTAGCACAGTTCAAAGGCAGCGATGGAATCGCAAGTTCAGTTTTTACGGTAGTCTCTTTATACACAATTCTGACATACTTTAAAATTCTAGCACTATTATGTTACATAATTGTATCTATTGTACACAAAAGTTTGCCTGACATCTGTCCTGGGGAAGCAGGAGATGGTTTAAGCATTTGCTAAATGCTGTTCCTCTTGATGGGATTAGGGTGTCTGTCTGGTCTGCTTGCATAATTAGTGTTAGCCCTTTTATCTTTTAAGTTAGTAAATGTTAGTAAAAATACTAGACCGATATGATCTAAATAATTTAAGAATTATATGTGTACTTAATGAAAGTATAGAGGATATTAGACTGATTACTGCAGTGGGGTCATGAGATTTTATTTACTATTATCGGTTTGACAGTTCTTTACTCATTCATTCATACAGTTTCACGGAAGCGTTGTTTCAGTAGTAACTTTCTTCAAGTGGGGATAGTGGCCCTATTTAGTATGTATTTAACAGATACATGCTAGCGGAGGAAACCTGTTTGATCTTCTGCAACTTATTCAAGTCCCGAGAGACGGTTGCTGAGGGGCTGATTAATATTATAATCTTTTCATAGTTTCGGGTGAGTCATGGAGACGCAATGGTGGGAATTGCATTGTTCTGAATAGGTTATAATATTAACACTAAATAAAAACCGAAAGAACTGTGGATGCTGTAAATCAGGAACAAAAACAAAGTTGCTGGAAAAGCCCAGCAGGTCTGATAGCATCTGTGAAGGAAAAAACAGAGTTAACATTTCGGGTCTGGTGACTCTTCCTCAGAACGTTAACTCTGTTTTTTCCTTCATAGATGCTGCCAGACCCGCTGGGATTTTCCAGCAACTTTGTTTTTGTACAATATTAACACTTATTTATGGATAGCCTTTGATATAGAAACAGGCCTAAACACTGCTTGCTGCATGGGGCTGATAAGGATTGAAGGTGTAAGGAAGCAGTAATGGGTTGGAAGGGATGTTTTAATTTAGACTATCTTGTAATAGTAAAATGTACTACAAAGACACGGTTTTATGAATGAATGAATGAAATGTGGTATAGTAAACAATGTGCTGGTGAATTTGTAAAAGTGTTATGAATGAGAACGCAGTATTAGTAAATATACAACGTTTGTGAATGGATTGATAAAAGAGACCTATAATACAATATCTCACAAAATTAATGGGTTCTTTTCAAATTGGCAGGCAGTAACTAGTGGGTGCCACAGGGATCAGTGCTGGGACCCCAGCTATTCACAATATATTAATGATTTGGATGAGGGAACAAAATGCTTCATCTCAAAGTTTGCAGATGATACCAAGTTGGGTAGGAGGGTGAACTGTGTCAGGGATGCAAAGATCCTTCAGCATTATCTGGACATGTTAGGTGAGTGGGCAAATCAATGACAGATGCGATATAATTTGGATAAATGAGAGGTTATTCACTTTGGAAGCAAAAACAAGAAGGCAGAAAGGGTCGGAAGAAATTTCTGAAGATGAGTCTAGGCCCGAAACGTCAGCCTTCCTGCTCCTCTGATGCTGCTTGGCCTGCTGTGTTCATCCAGCTCAACACCTGGTTATCGCAATGCCAATTGTTGCAGATTTTGAAACGGGCAACCTGCCTGCAAACTCCATAGAGAGTCAGTGGTGTGCAATGATCAAAAATGGAGAAAACAAATAGTGTTGAAAGGAAACCTGTTCATCCCCTGCTTCCTGAGTGACTTGAGTGCCTTCTATTAGTGATCTATAAAAATAGGAAGAATCTGAAGCAAACCAAGTTTAACCATTTATGATAACAAAAAAGTGGCCCGGATTTTGCATTTGTAATTATCACAATGTTTGCTGTCATCAACCAATGAAACTTGACAACTTTGGACATTCACATATGCAGTTAAACACTGAAATTTAGAAGTTGCTGTCAGCAATTCCATGAAAATGCTCTATCATGAACGACCTCAATGCACAGTTCAGCTGCATATAGCTAACTGCAGAATTCCTAACATGAAGTCATTGACATAGAAACATAGAAGATAGGAGCAGGAGGAGGCCATTCAGCCCGTTAAGCCTATTCCATCATTCATCATGATCATGGCTGATCGTCCAACTCAATAACCTAATCCTGCTTTCTCCCAATACCCATCAATCCCATTCGCCCCAAGTGCTAGATCTAACCACCTCTTGAATACATTCAATGTTTTGGCATCAACTACTTCCTGTTCACCCTCCTTTCCCAGATCGATGCTCCTCCAGACTCTGCAAACTACATTCCAGTGCTTATTCATAAGAGTACCTCTATTTCTTTTGCATGTAACCTCACCAAGCCAATCTTGTCCCTGGGTTTTTCTCTGAGCTCCAAGCTTCCTCAGTTGCATTAAGCAAATACAGCTTGTGAGCTTTTCAACATCCACTCTCTCAGCTGCCCTTGAGTATTAATACTTGCAGGCTTTTTCTAAAACACTTACAGCTTCTCCCAAGACAGAGCCTTCTTACTTTCCCAGATCCCCAGGACTTCTTCTGGGTGCTGACTTAGTTGCCTATTAATTCCCAGGACTTCTTCCTGAGTTCTAACAGCACAAAGCCATCAATTGCTGTTGAATCCTCACTGAATTCCCTCTACAGAACCTGCACAGTTCAGCTGCATGCAGCTAACTGTAGAATTCCTAATATGAAGTCTACAAATCTCTCCCCCTTCACATACTCACTGACGTCCTGTCACTTTTGAACTCCTCTTCAATGACCTCTGAACTTAGTGACCTATTAAAACCTTTCTAGAAAGCATCTCTCCTATTGCTGGTCAGAATTGAATGACGCTAGCATTTAGAAAGTCAAATGTAGAACTGAATCTATCCTCACAGAATGCTGGAAATGGATTTAATTGCAAGATTATGAATAAAATGCAATAGATTTCTAAAACAGTTAATACATTTTAATAGTTCATATTTCCACTTTACCTTAATTCCGTTTGTGTCCCAATCTATATTTTAAATGAAGAATAATAATCAATGGGTTTTGCTTACTGGATTTGCTATGAGAATTTTTCAGTGAAATTGGCTGCTTATCTGTGCTTGATAAGATCACCATGGCACCAGAATTAGAGGAATGTCAGGAAAGATGAAATCCACATTACAGTGGTCACTCTGTGAGAGCAACTCAGTTTGTCCCACTACTATGTGTTTTCCATATAGCCCTGCAAATCTTTTCTGTTTGGATAATAATCTAAATTCCTTCTTGAAAGATACAATTGAATCTGTGTCCATCACATTCATCAGGCAATGTGCCCTAAATCCTAACCATTGTGTAAAAAAAGATTTTCATCATTTTACCTCTGGTTCCTTTGTAAATCAATCATTTTAAATCTTGTCCTTTTGTTCTCAAACCTTCCACCGTAAGAACAGTTTCTTCTTATCTACCCCATTCAGATTCTTCATGATTTTGACCTCTGTCAAATCTCCAATCAACTTTCTCTTCTCTAAGAATAAGCACACTTCTCCAATCCATCCATGTAACTGAAATTCATCATTCCCATAACCATTTTCATAAATCGCTTCTATGCCCTCTTCAATGCTTTTGCATCATTTTTAAATTCCATTGATCAGAACTGGTTAACTCTGGTTAACAAAACTCTATTTCTCTTCATAGTTGCTGACTGACCTGTTGAATATTTACAATGTTTTCTGTTTTAATTAGATACGTTAAAGAGGTTTATAAAATCATGACGGGCATGGTTAGGGTGAATAACCAAAGTCTTTTTCCGAGGTTAGGGCATCCAAAACTAGGGGACATAGGTTTAAGATGGGAGGGGAAAGATTTAAAGGGGTAACCTTTTCACATAGAGGGTAGTGCATGTATGGAATGATCTGCCAGAGGAGGTGGTGGAGGCTGGTATAATTACAACATTTTAAAGGATCTGGATGGGCATATGAATAGGAAGGCTTTAGCTGGCAAATGAGACTAGGTCTAATTGGGATGTCTGATCAGTGTGGATGAGTTGGACTGAAGGGTCTATTTCTGTGCAGTGTGACTCTATGATATCTCTGATGTCATTGTCCCTTTAGATCATGATGTGGAATTAGTTTGAGTGGAAATAAGGACTAGCAAGGGAAAGAAGTCACATATGGACACCAATTGTAGGACCCTGTAGAGCTGCATCTCTGTAAGAAAGAGTAGAAATTTGGAAATAATGAGGTATTTAAGAAGGGAATCATGAGTGACTTTAAGCTGCATATTGACTGTACAAATCTAATGGTCAAGGGTAACATGGAAGACAAATTTATAGAGTGCATCTGGAATTGTTTCTTAGAGCAGTACATTGCAGAACCTACCCTTGAAGTTAATTTAGATCTAGTAATGAGGTAGAATTAATAAGAGATCTTGTAGTTAAGGATCCTTTGGAAGTTAGCAATCACAAAATAGTAGAATTTCAAATTCAGTTTGAGGGATAGCAACTCAGGACTCAAACTAGTGTCCTCAACTTAAATAAGAGCAATTACAGAGGTATGAAGAAAGTGTTGTCCAAAGCATACTGGGAAAATAGACGAAGAGGAATTTCAATGGATGAGTAGTGGCAGATATTTAAATAGATATTTCTAACTCTCAGTAAAAATTTATTCTGATCAAAAAGAAGGACTCAATGGGAAGGATGAACTACTAGTGGTTAACAAAAGCAGTCAAGGTGTATCCAACCAAAAACTAAGCAATGGAAATCCATGGACGGCCAGTGGGTTGGGAATTTTTTTTAGGATAAGGAGCGGATGACTAAAAATCTAAAAAGGGAGAAATTTCATTATGAAAGTAAATTGGCAAGAAATATAAAAAGCAAACAGCAAGGTATGCAAAAAGTAAATAGCTTAAAAGCAAGTGTGGGATTCTTGGAGAATGCAACTGGGGCATTAATTACAGGGTACAGGGAAATGTTAAATCATTTAAACCAATATTTTGTATTGATCTTCACAGTGAAGGACACTGTAAACATCCCATCGTAAACTCCGAGAAAGTTCCAGCAGATTGGTAAATCTCTAATGTGACATCTCTGTTAAGAAGTAAGATTGAAAGCAAGAAAATACAGGCCAGTTAGCCAAACATTCGTTGCTGGGAAAATGCTGGAGTTTATTATTAAGAAAGAAATAGTGGAACATTTAGAAAAGCTGAACACAATCAAACTGAGTCAACATGATTTGTGAAAGGGAAATCATGTTTAACAAATTAACAAAATTGTTTGAGGATATAATGAGCAGAGTTGAATAAGGGGAATCAGATAAATGATTTTTCAGAAGGCATTCAGTAAGGTTATTGCCTAAGAGAGCAACTCACAGTATTGGGGGTATTTGCACAGATTGAGGGATTAGCTAACACACTAAAGACAGAAAGTCAGGATTAATGGGGTTTTTTTTCAGGTTGGAACAATGGAACTAGTGGAGTGCCACAAGGATCAGTCCTAGGGCTTCAGTTACTTACTATCCAATTTACTATCCTCCAATGACTTGGTGGAGGGCACAGAGTGTAATGTGTCCAAATTCGCAATAATGCTAAAAATAGGTGGGAGGGCATGTTGCCGTGAAGACATAAGGAATATCCAAGGGGATATAGACAAGTTGATTGAATGACAAAAATTTGGCAGATGGATTTTAATGTAGGAACGTGTGAGGTGTTTCACTTTGGTAGGAAGAATCAAAGGGCAGACTATTAATTAAGTTGAGGGAAACTCTAAGAAAGTGCAGCATAGAGCGATCTGGTGTTCTTGTGCACAAAACACAAGTGGTTAGCATGCACTTGCAATAGGTAATGAAGAAGATAAATAGAATTCTGGCCTTTACTACAAGGAGGATGAAGTTTAAAAATACAAAAGACTTATTATAACTGTACATGGTTTTGCCATTCCTGGAGAAAAGTGTACAGATTTTGTCCCCAGATTTCAAAGGATATATTGGTAGTGGTGGCAGTTCAAAAGAGATTTACTAGGCTGATTCTTAGGATTAAAGAATTGACTTTTTGAGAATGGCTAAACAGGATAGACGTTTATTCATTACAGTTTAGAAGATTGAGGGGTGATCTTATTTAAATGTACAAGATTCTGAGAGGGATTGACAGATTTTGAGATGTTTCTACCAATGGGACAATCTTTTACTAGGAGTCATTATTACAGAATATTTGCAATGCCCCAGGTTTCTAGCATGACCTATGAATCTAAAGAAGATTGGAAAATTATGACAGGTGCCTCTGTAATTTCCTCCTTTACATTCCTCAGTATCCTAGGACACATCTGATCTGGTCTGCTGATGTCTCAAATTTAAATATAGCCAATAAAAACCAAAAGAACTGCAGATGCTGTAAATCAGGAACAAAAACAAAGTTGTTGGAAAAGTTCAGCAGGTCTGGCAGCATCTGTGAAGGAAAAAACAGGGCTAACATTTCGGGTCCGGTGACCTTTCCTCAGAACTTCCTCAGTTCTGAGGAACGGTCACTGGACCCGAAACGTTAACTCTGTTTTTTCCTTCACAGATGCTGCCAGACCTGCTGAACTTTTCCAACAACTTTGTTTTTGTTGTTTTGTTAAATATAGCCAACATTTCTAATACATTTTCGTTATCAATTATTAGCATACGTCCTCTTTCACTATATCTCTGACAGATACTCTCTGCTTCCTTGTGTAAATTATCTTTTGCTCCCTAACCATTCCTACTCCTTATTTGGACATCTGTTTGCTATTTATGTCCCAACAGAAAACTTTTTGATTATACTTGTGCTTATATTTATTCTGGTACTTAAGGACAAATAATTATACAAAAATGCTATTAAGATTTTCAGTTACTTTACTTACTTAAGATGATTGCTGAAAAGGTGCAAAGGCTAAATACCTTATTGGATATTGGACGCTTTATATTAGGGGCTTTTACAGGTAAAGTAAGTCACATTGATATAACACTCATGTCCACTGAAAAGAACGAGAATATGGGTTGGTGTTTGAGAGAAACTCTGAAGGATAGGTCCATGCTAACATACTTGGATAGTTTGAGAAGTCATGTAGATATGATGTACTGAGAAAAAAAGAATAAAGACAACAGGGTCTAAAGATACTTAGGATGTAATGAAAAATGTGTGCAAGGAGTGAATTCATTACAGGAAGCAAAACATTTGTCTTTTTTTTCTTTTTGCCCTATGGCATGCGTATTTAAGATTATTCCCGTACATTAATCTTTACTGGATGTAATCAAAATGGAAGAGGTTAAAAAAATGTTTATTTTCATCCCTCTTTACAATGATATTCTTGTACTCTAAAGTAGAGCATTATTTATTCATGTGCCTAAATAATACAAGGGAACTAAAATACTTGCTAGCAACTGCAACATTTATTGAACTATTAGGCTAAATATCATTTTTCAAATAAATCACATACATGAATCCTGACCTTGTGAAAAATAACCAATTATTTCCCCATAAGATTATTCCAGTAAGCAAGCTGATTTTCTTCAAATAGTCTATTGTATCGTTTTTCTAGTTATACCTTTGCCTTATTCACAAATCTACAATAAACAGTATAGTTAATAGTGCTTTATAGGACAGATGGGTTCTTCACTTGTGCAGCCCATCATCACTTATTTATGCTACATCCTTTTAATATTTTCAACCAATAAAGTTTTAAAAATAAAGGATAGTAATCATTTTATTAAATTTTGTACTTATGCTAAGAAAGATAAACAATAAATAAACATAAAAACTGAAACATGCACTCAGTATATAATTGGGGATACAACTTAGCAAACTAGGATAAACAAAACAAAACTTTGAAAATACAAACCTCTCTCAATTCACCCAAAGAGATATTAGCTACAGAAGTCACCCCATAGGATACAATCTTTTCCATAGACTGTAAGTGAAACCACTCATTGTATCACATTTGAAAGCAATATGCTTTTGCAAAGTTTTATTTCTGATCAGTTAACTAAGCCCATCTCAATTCATTACAGTTAGACCCTTTAACAGTGACAGAGAGAGAGGAAGGAAGGAACTATTTTTTCTGACAGTTCTGTTTTCATTCCTTGGTCACAGAGATGAAAAGATATTACGGAATCCAATCCTAGAAATCAATTAATATTAACATTTTTCCAAAATTTTCAGTGAAAGATAGTTTTCATTGGAAAACTGTTTACTTGGACCTTAAAATGTTCACAAACGAAAACATTTCAATCTCAATCATACATATTAGTATCTCCAGTAAACTATTATCTTTCCACTTGACCCACAACATCCTCACACCTATTGACCTTTCCAGAGGGTTCAGTACCATGAACTGAATCCCTTTCAACATGAGTTGCTGAAGTGGAGCACAATGAGGACTGCTCTTGTAACCTCTTTTTGCAGGTGCAACATTCACAGTCATAATCCAAGAGTTCAAGAGTTAGTGCAATTTGCCGAATAATTGTAGACAAACTCAGCTGATGCACTGTTCCCTTCTCAACACTCATGGGATTCCAGCACTTGATGGCTAGAACAATTAAACTTATTTCTACAACTTAAATAGGATTGTCTATTATGGGAATATTGACGCATCACAAATATTTTAAGTATAATTATTAAACAGCAATAGAATTCACAGAATTCATAAGTCATTGATGGAATAAAGAAATGATAACCAGGATACCTTACTCAACACTGAGAACAGCTTTAGCCTATTTGTTTAATGATCTACAGTCATCTCAGTTGAACCAAATAACAGAGGATGGGGAAAAGTCTAAACAATGAACTAAAGCAGATTTGTGGATAAAGCAGCATCTTACTTCTTAGTAATATTCTTCACATAAACATTTACCTGTAAGATCAAAATTACTATGAACGTCTCCTTTTTCTGAAGACATATCCTATGTGAACATTTTATTGTTTGATTCACTGA
This sequence comes from Rhincodon typus, assembly GCF_021869965.1. Classification (NCBI taxonomy): domain Eukaryota; kingdom Metazoa; phylum Chordata; class Chondrichthyes; order Orectolobiformes; family Rhincodontidae; genus Rhincodon; species Rhincodon typus. The sequence goes on from NC_063347.1 coordinate 30,533,339, forward strand.
CTTCATGAAATCTCTTTGCCCAGTGCTGGTTTATTTATTAAATAGTAAACTGAACCAATGTGTTAAATCTCAAATAAATGTTTCAAAGTTTATAGAACATCTTACTTATTTCCCAGTTTGTCATATCTGTTAAAGCAGATATTATGCAAAATTATGGTCACAATGTTTATTACTGTAGTGATGTTTAGCAATTGTTCAGAGGAAATTTTATAATACATTGTTACAAACAAATAGCCACACAAATGCAAATTCCTATCAAAACTATGATAAAATCTCTATTGAACAGTATTGATAGCAACTGTACCTTCCCTGCAACATCACCGTTGAAAAAGTTATGACTAACCACAAAAGCTTTGTAACCACCTTCTACAGATTTAAATAACTGAGCAATCAAAAATAATTCTAAAATATAAATTACATATTTAATAAATTATGCTAATGATTTATGAATTTTATGAAACTGACCTTGAACTGAAAAATGGGAAAGTATTGCATTGCTACTTGTATCAAATGGTGAAACATAGACTGCCAAAATGAAGATCAATCTAGTGTAGGAAATCTGGCAAAGAAGAGCATTTTCCTGTGATTTATGTTCCTTTTTATATACTGCATGCTTTTAGTTTCTGGCAATATTCTGTGTCTTTCAAAATTGTGTTTATGTAATTTGAAAGCACTACCAAACATTATTAACTAACACTCTTAATAGACAATATTGGGCCATCAGCATTCAATCAAGTCATTTTGCTTCCTGGGAAATTATTACAGCATCACATTTTATTTGCAATCCAAAGCAATACAGCTTTCATTTATAAATGTTAGGCTAACTTCTTATTGTTTTCTGGTCTTGTGTTTTGTAGGGAAGCTGAAAATTCCAGGATAATTTTAGCACTCTTACGGGGCCGCTCCATCACCACAGAATGGCCACAGTTTTCCAAGAGATCCACTCTACAACCAGGAATATTATCAGCAAGGACTCCAGCTCCTGAAACATCCAGTACCTAGGGACAGGAAGGACATAGAACAGGAATCTTTAGATCCCAGTGGGAGAACCATATAGCAAAAGAACCAAATTTGTTGAATGACCCTGATGAAGAAATTACCAGCAGCATTCTACTTTTTGTACTTAACAGGCAAATTATTCTTTAAATAAAGAAGTAAACTTCACTTCTTCACACTTGTTCTTCACACAAGAATTCTCTGTGATACACTCAGGCCTCTGTTTGATTTCTCTTTATGTCTGCATCTGAGCCTTTACACTCCAGTTCCTCTGCTTGTAGCCCTCCTTTGTGTTTGCCAGCCACACATCTGCTTCCTTAACCTGCTTCTTGTTTGTCCTGTTTTCAGGATAAGTGGCACATGGACCAGTATTTATTATAATCCAAGAAAAATACATTTGAGCCTTTTAAATCTAATGCAAACTCTTCAGTTCTTTTCAAACACTCTTCAAAAAGATACAGATTCTACAAACCTTTTAAATAAGTTACAATTTTTCCTGACTGTACTGCTCTTTGGTCAAAAACTCACTATATTAAATGAATTTCAAATCAAAATTATGAATAGCAATAGATCTGATTCTTAAACATTTACATAAAAATTGAAATCCTAAATATGTAACTATGATTTTACTTTCAATTTATGATGGACTAATAACTCTTAATTGATCCTGTCAGCTACATTGTCTTGGATCATAATGATAGTATGAGCACTTGGCTGCAAATCAGAGGAATGTTGGTACATATAGAATTCTATCCTGCAGGAATCATTTTATTCAGGAGAGTAGGAGATAAAAATTGGAGGGAAATAATGATTTATCTATTAATTATGGCATGGTTGAGTTCAAAATAATGTTCATCATCATGACATTGTCTGAAAATGGTATTTTGAAATGATCTCACCTCTGGACTCATAAAGCTAACTTTAGACCCATTGCTATATGCAAATACATAATCTAGAATATTTAATTGCAGTACTGAGCAAGTCTGCTCTTTAAGATGGATGTAGAAGTTCACTGGTGTTATTTGAAGAAGAAAAGGAGAATTCTCCCAATATTCTGGCCAACATTTATTTCCCAGTCAATATTACTAAACAGGTTGGCTGGCTTTCTGTCTCATTGCAGTTTCTGAAACCTTGCTGTGCACAAATTGGTAGTCATGCTTCCCTTTCAAACATCCCACAGTTGTGAAAAATACTGCTTAGAAGTAAAATAGGAAAAAGGAAAATAGTGTCAATAATTTTTGCATTAAGATTCAAGTTATAATTACAAATATCTGAACAGTGAGTTTCAGCATGTTATTCGTCCAGTAATAGACCTGCAAAATAATCTGAACATATTTACCTGGTCCTGCTTTCCCCAAATGACCTGAGTTGGAGCTCTAATGAATTTCATGTTTTCTTGCAAAGTGTGTCTGGAGTTTTCT